>NC_038044.1:56411336-56587164 GCF_002211085.1 Panicum hallii
TCAGGCTAGGTTTGGTTACTGTATAGTGTTTATTATAAGCTCCGTCACATTAGATATTTGGATGCTATTTAGGAGTATTAAATATAGATTAATGACAAAACAAATTCCATAACCCCTAGGCTTTTTTGCGAGATGAATCTATTAAGCCTAATTAGTCCGTGATTAGCCTATGCGATGCTATAGTAAACATGTGCTAATCATAATTAAGTAGGCTTAATAGATTCATCACGCGAATAAATCCTAAGTTTATGCAGTTAGTTTTATAATTAGATTATGTTTAGTCTTTCTAGTTGGTATCGAAATATTCGATATGATAGGTAATAAGCACCTAGAATTCAAACAGCCTCTAAGTAGTTAGTTGATTTAGACTTTTTGTGGGTGCTGATGAAAAAGTCTTTACTGGCTTTCTGGGTGCTTACGACTGCCTACAATCCGGCGAGTGAATAAAGCATACGTCTTCCCCTCGTTAAATCATTTTAGATATATGAATAATCTTATGATCTTCTAAGTTCACATATTTTTTTAGTTAATCCTATAAGCCCATATTGTTCTGATATCTTTGTCGATCGAACTAATTGATTTAGACTTTTGTGAATGCTAACAAAGGAATTATTGGATTTCCGGTTGTTGAAGACTACTCATACTCGAACAGTTAAATAAACCAGATGTCTTCCCCTCGTTAAATTTCAAATTAGGCTGTTCAAGATGAGTAAAATGAAAAAAAATCATTCAACATTGCGATTAAAAACTTCATATTTCACAGTTTCCCATAGTGGGTCCGCGGGAATAAAATCCTGATGATACAAGCTCGAAAAAACGCAGAGAAAAAGAGTTAATTAATTGGAGCAGACACCTATAGCTGTAAAGCTAGTCAGTTATTTTTGCACATGTGTACTCACTACAAGAAATATGACCTTTTGTGACGATTTGCTCATGACAATAGATCAAAACATCATAAGATCATTCCCTTTTATGACATTTTGTAGGGGCATGTACAGTTTAATTAGTGACGAAAATCATATGTTTGTCGCTAAGATCAATCAGATATTGTCATAAACTATTTCAGTATCATATTGTGACAAACATGGTTCTAGTTTCATGACAATAACCAAGCGTCACACATGATGACAATGTTTGACCGTGACAAGTTTTTCAGTTAGTTTTTTTTCCAAATAAAAGGGTGGGTTCCTTGACCAACTGATTAAATAGGTCCAACGCTAATTTGGGCATAAGTTTTGATGTTTTCCATCATAGGTTAATATTCCATTTCTTTAAAAGAAATAGCCATACCATCCGGTTAACATTCTAACTTTTTAGTTCTTGAGTACTTTATATTTTATTCAAGTTAATTAGGAGACCTTCATGATCATCAATGTAGGAAATAAATTATTTTCTATATTATTTATAGAATTTACTTAATTTGAAAATCAACTAAACAAAAGAAGTAAATAAGATGTTTATTTTGTCCCAACACACATTTTCACCGATTCTGACTTGCTCCAAGTAGTAACTTTTTTCCCGATGACTTCTATTCCGAACTAAAAGGACTACTGGTACCCCTGCTACACATTACCCTCTCTTTCTCCTCCATTGTGCTTTGTAGTGGAGAAGGGAAGTGCTGAAGGTAAAATAGAATAGATGGGATATATAGTAATAGTCTCGAAACATGGCATGGTACATTGGTTATTACTGTCTATTTGGCCGGAAGGTGGTAATGCAGCATATATAGCCAAAACCATTTCTGCAGCATTCAACTTTACTCGTAGCCCCTCATTTCGTCCAATTGTTGCTATGGAAAACATCGTGGCACCGAAGGAATTGGCCAGTTTTAGAGAGAACTTGATTTTCTTTCTGCACTTAAACTTGAAGTTGGGAAGCCTGCCATGAATCGGCTGGGATTTGTGCTGGCTGCCTTGTGCTCGAGGGTTGGACTGTAGGCGGCGACCGCACGCGCGTCAATTGCCGAGTGGAGTGTTGTGCGAGGCAAGGAAGGATGGACAGGAGGCCAGCAGCGACCGAAGAGCCTGCTCTGCAAGCTCGCACACTGATCTCCATGTTTCTGCATTCCATTCTCACATTTGCAACAAGCTTTTTCTCCATAAACGTATATACTGTGATCATGGTTTCCTCTAAGATATTATCAGAACAAATTAAGCTGATTTTAGGCTTTGCGAACGCCAATAAAGAATCAATTACCCTTCCTGCTGGAAAGGACTCCCTACAATGGATCAAAGGCTTAAATAAATAAAATGTCAGAGATGCCTCCCTTGCCTGATATCAGTTTATACATATTCCTTATTTGCCGCCCCCCCCCCTCCCACCCGAAAAAAAGGACCAATCTCATGAGTTTGTTTTTTCTTTCTTTGAGCTAATCCTACAAGCTTAAATCGTATTAATGTCCTCTTTCCATACTTTGCAACAGTTGTCACTGCCAACTATCCTGAAAAAATGTCCCTCAATTTCATATATGCCTGTCCTAGATAAGTAAAATGCAAAATTTTTCATACATCAATATTCTGCTTGAAAACTTTCATACTTGACCATTTTTCATGGTGACCATAGGAAAAAAATCCTGATGATGCAAGCTCAAAATATATGCAGATAAAAAAGGGTAAATTCTCAAGTGGAACATGAGCTAGTTAAATGATACTCCCTCCGTAGAAAAAGGGTAAACTTGGTCAAAATTAGACAAACTTGGCTTATGAAAAAACTATAGTGACAAGTAATTTGGAACAGACGGAGTATGACTTTTATATATTTTTTTAGTTAATACTACAAGCTATATTGTTTTGATGTCTTCATCATACTTTTCAATGGTTTTTTACTGCAACTACTTACATAGCAAAGTATGATACCACAAGATCACATGCTTGGACGTCAGCTGTGGGCTCGTCGGCAGAGATGCCCGCGAGTTGCTCGTCGTCGTACTCAGGACCCAGATCGTCGTCATCCGCGTTGCGAAGGGAGACCATGTAGACTTGATGATCCGGCAAGTTGTTAGCCGTAGGGCTGTACTCGAGTAGCTCTGTGCTACTGTCTCCCTCTTCCGCGATGCGAGAGAGAGAGGTTTGCTATCCTGGAAGGGCAGTTCCTGCGTGAAGGCCACAAGGCGGGAGTTGCAATCGAGTAGTTCGGAGGGCTCAAAGCCCTTCCAGTACACGAAACGGCCTTGTGGCGTTGATGTTATGGTTAAACCTAAATGGCTCCCTAAAAATGATTCAGTGTGGCCATCGGGTTGCGAGTGGTTTTCAAAAGCGGGGGCCTCCTGGCGGGCGGTGTCTCCCTCGTCTCCGAGTCCTCCTCGGCTCTGACTTGAAGATGTACTAAGCGACGAGTACTCTTCGTTGGAGTCCGAGTAGTTGTCGAAAACAGGATCCCCCGGCAAGCAGTGGCTCCCACGTCCTTGAGCTTGAGCAACAGATCTAAGTCCTCCTCCAAGTCGGAGAGGGACTTAGATTGTGTGGTCCCCTCAAATCGGTTTGAGTCCGATTCGGCTAGTTCTGGTACATCACGAGTGGAAGTCGTGTCAAAAAAGGACATCTTTTCAATCTGCAGGGCTAGATCAGGGAGCAGCAGCTCATCGAGGTTGTCGATGAACTCGTCGAGGTCGCTGCTTCGAGTTGGTGTAGAGGCCTCCGGCTCCCTGGAGCTGACTAGGTAGTTGTTGAAACCACCCAGGCCGTTGGCGACGCAGATCCAGGAACCGAAGATGAAGGTTGTGCCCTTGTCGAGCACAACGCTGGTGAAGTTGAACGATGCCATCGAGTTCTCCGGTGGATGCTCGATGAACACCCCTACCTGGCGCGCCAGCTGTCGTTGTTTTACCACCACGTCCACCGAGGGATACCCCCAAGGTGGTGAGTTTATAGATAGGGTGTCGCTGAGATCACGAATTTGAAGGTGCAAGGAACACAAGGTTTAGACAGGTTCGGGCTGCCGAGAGCGTAATACCTCTACATCCTGTGTGGTTTGTATTGCCTTAGATGGAGATCGGGTGATCTCCCATTTGGAGGGGGTCCCTGTCCGCCCTTATATAGCCTGGGGGGATAGATTTACATGGAAGTTTTAGTCGTGTACAAGCCCAGGAGTCCTACCCGAGTACTTTTCGGGTAGTTTCCTACCGTATCCAACTAGTTTCACTACTATATAAGTAGTCCTACTACACTACGAGTAGTTACAACAAATGTAGAGCGTGGTCCATGTCCCATCCCGTATGCTAGCAAAAGTACGCCACGTGCATAGTCCTGTGTGCCCGGGTCTGATAGCACCTAGTATGCAATTTTTATCTTCAATAAGCCCTCAAGAGTGTACATCCAAATTTCACATTTAACCATCAAAGATGCAACTTTTAACTCAAGAAAGGCCTCGATTTCATAATTGTCCATAAAAAATGAGTAAAATGCAAAAAAAGATTCATATTTAACCATCAGAGAAGCACTTTTAAAATCAAGCAAGGCCTCGATTTCATATTTTGCCATCTAAGATGAGTGAAATGCAAAATAGTTCATTCAACACTAAGCTTAATAAGTCAATATCACACATTTTCTCATGGTGGGTCCATGGGAATAAAATCGTGATGATACAAGCACAAAAAACACGTAGAGAAGAAGACTTAATTTAATTCATGTGGACACATTGGTTTTGAAAGCTACTTAAGTACAATATAATTTGTGCTCATGTGCGTACCGTCTCAATACGAAGTTTGATCTGTTCATAGTAAGTTTTCATTCCAGTGACTTCTATTCCTAATTAGGAGGACTAGTTGTATCCCCCTGTTATACATTACGCTCTCATTCTTCTCCATTGTACCTGTGTAGTGAATAGAAGTGCATAAGTTAAAATGAATGAGATATATAGTGATAGTTTCCAAAGTCGATATGCGGTATATTATTGGTTATTATTGTCCGGTAGGTGACAAAATACAGCGTATATATGCAAGGGCATTTCCGCAGCATTCAATTTTACTCGTAGCCTCGGTGGGTTAAATTCTTGCTAGCGAAAACACCATGACAGTGTAGGAAATAGCCCATGTTGGAGAAAGATGTTGGAAATATATTTCTGTTAAAAATTGTGATCTTCACTATCAAGGCATTCAACCATCCAAAACGAGATTAAGGGAAAATCTAATGGGCTGTGATCAACAGGCCCATTAATCTATTCCTAACAGAGTATGTTGCCCCCAGCCCCACAGTGTCTATATATACTTAAGGTCGTGGCTATCATTAAACACATATTTTTTAAACCCTAACCACCTCAAGTCTGATCGCTAAGGGCGCTGGAGGAGTTTGGAAGGCCAAGTACTCGAGGGTAGTGCTGTTGGCGACCCGAAGGACGTCGCTACCCCACTGCTACATCTGCACCAACAAGAACGCCTACTTCCTCTACGGCTCAGACGTCATCAACTTATGGAGCTCCTATGGCTGCTACTGCAAACGCTGGTACAGGATTCTACACTTATGAAGATACTGCTACTACTAACGCTGATATCATGTTTAGACTAAGGATCCTGTTTATTCGCTAATTACATTCATTAGCAGAGACAACATTTGGTATCAGAGCCATTCTTATGACTAACGTGATTCAATCTGTTAAACAAAGTCTTAAAGTTCCCTATTTTGTCGGGTTAGATATGTTTTATGAAGTTGTGCGGATCTAGATCCTATTGCACA
The DNA here is from genome assembly GCF_002211085.1 of Panicum hallii. NCBI lineage: Eukaryota > Viridiplantae > Streptophyta > Magnoliopsida > Poales > Poaceae > Panicum > Panicum hallii. The sequence continues at coordinate 56,417,006 of NC_038044.1, forward strand.
ACGAAAAGAATCAAGTTTTATGTATGCAGTAATGTTTTCATGTGCAAAGTTTTAATTTGGTTAAGCTAAGTACCTCGGATTAGATCTAATTGGCTCAGTTAGGTCAAGTTTAATTAATGTCTTGATGTGTTTAAGTTTTACGTGCTGGATAAGATGCAATCATGCCTAAGTAATGCAATATTTTAAGTTAATAGAGCAAAATCAAGTTAATTAGGGTTTCAGTTCCTCCCAATTTAGCCCCTATTAGTTTATTTTTCGCAAAATTAAAGTTAAATTTATGCAATTAGTCACATCAGTAAGCAAATTAGGAGGGAAAGTCAAATCTTAGATCCAATCAAGAAACCCCAAATCCTTCATGAACCCTAACCCTTAGATTCAAGAAACCCTCACCTGGGCCATGAGTAAGGCCTGCTGCCATAAAAGAGCACAATAGCAGGATCCCCCAACGGTGCCGCGTGTGACTTGGTCGCACGTTGCACCGGTGGGAGGACACACGGTGGAGCAAGAAAGGGCGGGGGACAGACGAGCCACGGCACGGCTGGGCCAAGGCCCTAACGCGGTGGCGCAGAGCGCTGGTGCTAGCATGGCGCGCGGCTGGCGTCCGTGGCGCCCGCGCCTGCGGCCAGGAGGTGCACCTAAGAGCCTACTGGGGGCCGTACCCCACGCAGCTGCAGGCCACTAGCTAGCAGCAGCTGCCGCCCCATGCGGCGCGCCCAAGCGCACACAGCGGCGGCCAGTGGCCCCACGCGGCACACGGCACCAGCAGCAGCATCCGGGGCCATGGCACCCACCTTGCTAGGCACGTGCCATTAGCAGGCGTGGCTGCTGGCGGCCGGTGGCGCACAGGCGCACGGAGGATAGGGTGGCGGCAGCTTAGAGCTGCTGTCTGGTGAGGGAGAAAGGAAGAGTGAGGCCGAATTAGGGTTTTCGGAGCACACTTGACCTATTTATGATGGACGGCCAAGGTCGCGCCATGATTAGGGTTTTGCGGCGGACAGGCTGAGATGGGCCGCGCTGCTGGGCTGGTGTGCGGCTGGTTGCGTGGAGCCGGCCGACGCACGAGCCAAGTCGCTACGCGCTTGGGCTGGGCGCGGCCGTTGTGCTGCTTGCTGGGCCGAGCCACGGCTGCGTGCGCGAGTGAAGTTTTGGGCCTTTTTAGTTCGGGTTTTATTTTGGAGTTTTAGCTCGGTTAAAGTCCTTTTCCTCACTGTTTTAATGTTTATTTCTTTTATTATTTAATGTTTTCTCAGCTTTATTTATTTACTTTTGCACTTTAAATTTTAGTATTATGTTTATAATTTTTCCATGAGTTATTTAAATGCTTTATCTATGTTTTAATTGCATTGATTCATTGAAAATTATGTTTATCCGCCATATGCAATTGAGATGCACTCTATTTAAATGGAACCATCGGGAAGTTTACTTAGAGTTTACTTGTAATTAATTCTGACCATTGTTGTTTTAATTATGAGTTTTTATGATAAATTTCGTTTATTTCCCCATCGGTGATGCAAACTGAAATTTGAAGTGTGATTTTAATCAAACTATCATAGGGTTAATTTCATACTTTTTATGTCCATCTTTATTGTGAATTTAATTGAGTTATTATTTTTCGTAATTTTCAGTGAACACTATGAAGAACTACCTGAGTTCCATTGAGCCCCTGAATGGCACCAACTACCCCAAGTGGTTGAACCAGGTGCAGGTGGCCATTGCTGTGTGCGAGTACGACCTCACGTTACGTGAAGATAAGCTAGCAGAGCCCACTGGAGCAAATGCTGATCGTACTTCCATTGAAAAGTGGGAGAGATGTGACAGCATGGCCAACATGATCATTAAGCAGACGATCTCATCGGCCTTCCTTGGTGCTATTCCTGATAAGAACCAGGATGGTAAGGAGCTAACCGCTAAGGCTTATCTTGCCAAGGTGGAAGAGAACTTCAAGAGCTCCTCCAAGACTTATGCTAGCACCTCATCATGAAGATGCTGACTTCACAATATAATGGGCAAAGTGGAATCAGGGAGAACATTATGAACATGTGTGACATGGCAAACAAGCTCAAGACACTGGATATGGCCATCTCTGATGGTTTTCTGGTGCATTTCATTATGACTTCACTGCCTCCAAAGTATAATCCCTTCAAGATAAGCTACAACACTCAGAAGGCGACTTGGAGCATGGCTGAGCTCATCAGTTACTGTGTTGAGGAAGAGGAAAGGCAGAAGGCTGAAAGGATGAAGGATGCTTTCAACATGGTCAGTCAGCACCTTGAGCGTGTTGGTGTCAACAATGCTCTTAACCATCAGGCTGAATCAGGCAACAGCAAGCAGCATAAGAAGAAGTTCAAGAGCCATAAAGTGAGGAAGTCAATGGCACACAAGAAGACTTCTGATGAGAAGCTGTGCAGGTTTTGCAAGTCACCTAAGCATGTGCAGAAGGACTGCGCAGGATTTAAGGAGTGGCTGAAGAACAACTGTACAATTATTGATTATGTTTCATTTATTGATAAATCATTCTTAGTGAATTTTTTCTCCTGATACTTAGTGGATCGACTCAGGTGCCACTGTGCATATTTTCAATTCATTGTAGGTATTCAATTCGATCCGAACTATAAGAGAGTGGGAGCGAAGTCTAAGAGTGGCTGATGGCAATTAAGTCAAGGTTGAAGGTATTGGGGGCTTCAACTTGGAGTTACCGGGCGGCTTCCACCTTCATTTGCAAGATGTTCTTTATGTTCCTAGTTTAAAGAGAAACCTTATTTCTATTTCGAGATTAGATAAGTAAGGACATATTTGTAAGTTTGGCAACTCGAAGTGCAACATTAAGTTTCATAATATTGATGTTGGCCTTGGTCACTTGCAAGGCGTTCTTTATTTGCTCTCTCTTGATAATGATTATTCTTTGATGAATGTGTGTGTTGCTACAAATAAGCGTAAGCGTGATGATGAGACTTCTTTGAAATTGTGGCACTATCATTTAGGCCACATTTCGAGGGGGAGAATTGAGCGTCTCATAAGAGAAGAGATACTCCATTCATTAGATCTTTCAGACTTAGATCAACAATGTGTTGACTGAATTAAGAGAAAATTCGCTAAGACTATTAACAAAGGAGCTACTCGGAGTTCGGGCTTATTAGAAATAATTCATAATGATATTTGTGTCCCGTTCCTAATAAATTCTGTAGATGGTTTGGACTCGTTCATTACTTTCACTGATGACTTCTCTCGTTATGGTTATATTTACCCCATTTGTGATCGGTTCGAATATTAGATAAATTCAAAATATTCAAGGCCGAAGTGGAAAATCAGCATAATGTCACTACTATAATTGTGAGATTAGACTGAGGTGGTGATTATTATGGGAGACATGCTTCATTCAACCAGATACCTGGACCATTCGCTAAGTACCTCGAAGAAAATGGTATAAAGGCCCAATACAACATGCCGTGCAAACCACAGCAAAATGGAGTCGATGAGCATCGTAATCGTACACTTATGGACGTGGTACATAGTATGCTTAGTTATTCTACTTTGCCTGTGGAACTGTGGATGGAAGCGTTAAAGATAGCTGCGCATATACTTAATCGGGTCCTACCAAATCAGTTCCAAAGACACCTTATGAATTATGGTTTGGGAAGAAACCACCGCTTACTTATTTACGTGTGTGGGGCTGTCCTGCTGAAGCTAAGTAATTTAACCCCCAACAAAAGAAATTAGATTATAAGATGGTGAGCTGCCATTTATCGGATACCCTGATAAGTCTAAGGGATTCCGTTTCTACTATCATGACCGCTTCACTAAGTTTGTTAAGACCAGACAGGCTATGTTTCTAGAGGATGCAGAAATCAGTGGGAGCTTTCCAAGGAGGGAAATAAATCTTGAAGAAATTCAGGTTGATCTTCCCATCCCGGAGATTCAGGAGATAGTAACACCTCAGTTAGTGCCGCTGTTCATGCCCTCTATTCAGAGTACACATTCTGTTCAGGTTACTCCTTCTGTCTAGAGTACTAGCGCTGCTCCTCCTATTGTAGTAGCTCCTGAGCCTGTGAGCGAACCACAAGTTGAGAAAGTGGCACCTAATGTTGAAGCCGAAAACCCAGTTCAGGTATCTCAGTTTTTGTACCCTTGAGAAGATCATAGCGGGCTAGGAAACCAGCAACTTTTCCAGATTACGAGACATACTTAAGCGAAGACATGTATGATGTTGGGATGGTTGATGATCCTGACTCGTTCAGGGAAGAAGTATCATGTGAGAACTCTGCTAGATGGGTTGAGGCTATGGAATAAGAGCTTAAGTCCATGAGTTCAAATGATGTATGGAATTTATTAGATATTCCTGATGGAGTCAAACTAGTAGGTTGTAAATGGGTCTACAAGACTAAACGTGATTTCAAAGGGAATGTCGAACGATTCAAAGCGAGGCTTGTAGCCAAGGGTTCTACACAAAAGGAAGGGGTTGATTATAATGAGACTTTCTCTCCTATGTCTAAGAAAGATTCCTTTAGAATTGCCATGGCGCTAGTGGTTCATTATGATTTAGAGCTGCATCATATGGATGTCAAAACTGCATTCCTTAATGGATGTCAAAACTTGGATGAGACCATCTTCATGGCACAGCCGGAAGGTTTTTTGGTGAAGGGCAAGGAACAGATGGGATGCGGACTAAAGAAGTCCATCTATAGACTTACTTAAATATGATCAAGTGATTAAGAAATTCGGGTTTAAGGAGAATGATGTGGATAACTGTATTTACACTAAGATAAAGAATGGTAAATTTATAATTCTAGTGCTTTATGTGGATGATATCCTATTGGCGAGCAGCGATAAGAGAATGCTGCATGAGATAAAGGGTTTTCTCTCATCCAATTTTGATATGAAAGATCTTGGTGAGGCCTCTTATGTTCTGGGCATTGCGATACACCGAGACAGGACCAAAGGAGTGCTAGGATTGTCCCAAGGGGCATATATTGAGAAAATACTTAAGAAATTTAATATGGATAAGAGTAAGGCCACACCTGTTCCATTAGCAAAGGGCGATAAGTTCAGTGAAGCCCAATGTCCTAAGAACCAATTGAAATTAGATGAAATGAAGAATATACCTTATGCTTCAGCTATTGGAAGCTTGATGTATGCACAAGTCTGTACGTGTCCAGACTTGGCATTTGCTACCGGAATATTTGGAAGATATCATAAAAATCCTGAAAAGGTCCATTGGATAGGTATCAAGAAGGCATTATGTTACTGCCAAGGTACCAAAGACTTCATGCTCACATATAGAAGATCGGATAAACTTGAAGTTGTGGGTTACATTGATGCTGACTTTGCTGGGTGTGTGGATAGTAGGAAATCTACATCAGTATATATCTACACGTTAGCTGGAGGAGCAATATCATGGAAAAGCTCCAAATAAAGTTTAGTTGCAGCATCGACGATGCAAGCAGAGTTTGTGGCATGCTATGAAGCAATTGGATAGGCTGTGTGGCTTAAAAATTTTACTCCGGACCTGAAGGTAACTGACAGCATTCGACTTGTTGCTACTCCAAAAGAACACTGCAGACTGATTATCGTAGTATAACGTTATTGGTTCCGTAATGCTGTCAGTTACCTTCAGGTCTGGAATAAAATTTTTAAGCTACACAGCCTCAAATATCGTGTTGTGAAAGAAAGATGCCAGGATCGAACCATTAAGATTGAGCATATAAGAACTAATGCTATGTTAGCGGATCCACTCACTAAAGGCTTACTGCCGAATGTGTTTAAGCAGCACGTTACAGATATGGGTTTGGTGGATAGTCTTTAGATCCTGGTACAGGGCCATTACTAACTCCCAACTAATGAATAAGCGTTCTAACGAGGTGTTTCAGTGAGACTGTGGGTAATGAGGTCCCAGTAGCATATCAAGCTACTGGCGACGCATTGGTCCGCTACTTACTGTTATACTGAGGGTGAACATTAGTGTGATGCGAATATTAGCCATTAACCGTTCGATCAAGTGGGAGAATGTTGGAAATATATTTTTGTTAAAGATTGTAATCTTTACTATTAAGGCATTTAACCACCCAAAATGAGATTAAGGGAAAATCTAATGGGCTGTGATCAGCATGCCTATTAATCTATTCCAAACAGAGGCTGGCCCCAGCACCAGTGCCTATATGTACTTAAGGTCGTGGTTATCATTAAACACACGTTTTCTAAACCCTAGCCACCTCAAGTCTGATTGCTAAGGGCGCTGGAGGGATTTGGAAGGCCAAGTACTCGAGGACGGTGCCGTTGGCGATCCGAAGGACGTCGCTGTCGGGTTTTGTCCGGCTGCCCACCGAAGGGTATACCCAAGGTGGTAGATTTTGGGTTGGGGTGCGCCGAGATCAGAAACTCGAAGGTGCAGACAACACAAGATTTAGACAGGTTCAGGCCGCAATATGCGTAATGCCCTACGTCCTGTATGATGGTTTGTATTGCCTTGATGTTGATCTGGTGATCTTGTGTTTTGAGGGGGTCCCTGCCCGCCCTTATATATCCGGGAGGACAGGGTTACATGAATCCTAGTCTGATACTAACTTAGGAATCGTACTCGAGTACAACTCGAGTAGTTTCCTTCTGTATCGACTAGTTCTACTCCGCATGCGGGTAGAATACAACATAAATAAGGTACAGGACACGTCCTATCCCCTAGCCCAATACGGACTCCTTGATGTACACAGCCCCGTGGCCCCGGGTCTGACAAGCCCCCGAGCTCTTCGTAGCTGAATACTGCAGACTCTTCGAGTACTTCTGAAGCAGTCTTCGACTTCTTTCGAAGCTCCGTCCTAAAATTTTCCTTCGAGTACTCTTCTGACTGCATCGAAGCTATGAGGTGCTCATGCCCCGAATTCTTTCTTTTATATGGGGTGCGATGAATAATCGCACCCATATGGAGTAGCCCCCGAGCCTTAGGTTGAATCAAAGAATCAAGCTGAGGGTCAAACTAGCTTTGAATCTTTCCTTCTTATCCTTCGAGTACTTTCGAAAAATAAGTAGTCGATGCCACGTGTCCCACAGCCCCCGAGCCTTGAGTCCAAATCTTTTGGAAAAAAGGATCCCAAAGGACGTGGCAAAAAAAAGTTCTTTTTGAAAAAATAAAGTCTAAGAGGAGACAATTAGCAGAAATTAGATTCGAAACCCGAAAAACCTCTTTTTTCAGGACAACTAACCCAGAAAAAATGGTGGATCGGGTAACGGCCCAAAAAATCTGCCAAAAAACTGCCAGTATCCAATTAATTCTATTGCGCGACGCTTCATCTTACACACAGTAAACCACTGCCAGAACGCTGGTTATTTAACCCCGCGGTCAGTTAGGGTTTTTCCTGTGCCCTCAGATCTGACACCGCAACCAGAGAAAAACAAAACCCTAATTAGAGTCTGACCTGCCCGAGCCCTTCCGCCGCCCAGCATAGTCGAAGATCTTCGAGCCCGCCGCCGCAGCCCCCAAGCGCTTGTGAAAACAACTCGTGGCTGAAAAGATTCGAAATGGCTCCGAAGAAAAACAACCAGAAGGACTTGAAAGAGGCGCAAGCAGCAACCGGAGAATGGTCAATTAGTAAGTGTTCTCGCCATAATTTAGCAAATTTGGTATTGGGGGGTCTGCTTCAGGAAAGGGATCTCATCCATTGGCGCCTTCCTCTTCGCGATCCATTTCCCATGGAAAACGTCGATGAGATCGTTTCTTTCTGCTCTTTCTCTGAACGGGGATTCGCCCTCCCCACTTGCTCCTTCTTCCGTGGTCTTCTCTACTTCTATGGGATTGAGCTGCAACACCTCAACCCCAATTCGATCTGCCATATCTCCATTTTCATCCATTTCTGTGAAGCTTTCCTCGGAATTGAACCACATTGGGCTCTTTTCCGCTATCTTTTCCGCGTGAAGCCCCAGCCCACCTCAAAAAATCCTTCTGCAATAGGGGGCGCTGGAATCCAACTTAGGCAACATGCTAGTGACAAATATATATCGTACAAATTCCTGTCAAATGTCCCCGGGTGGAAACAACACTGGTTCTATATTGCGAACCATGCCCCCCAACTCCCGGTGCGGTCTGGCAGGCCCCCTGTTCAGCGTGGTGAATGGACATTGGAGCCAAATGAAGCCGAGATGGACCAAGTAAAAGAACTGCTCGAGTTCATTGCCGCGCACAAAGAAACGGGGGTAACCGGGGCATCAGTGATGCTATCATTTTTCAAACGCCGAGTCCAACCCATTCAGCAGCGCCACACCTTAGGATTCGAGTACCTGGGTACTGAAGACCCATCCCGTATGTGCACAGAAGAGCTTGGGGACGATGCTGCTCTTGTGCGCGTCAGGCGGAATCTACTAGATGTGGATGCCGTCCTGTATGTTCCAGCAGGATTTACAGCCCAGAATCGACCACCAGCAGTAAGTGTTCGACTTCTCGACTTCTTCCTTTGATCTGAAGTGTTAATACTAACCGATTGTCTGAACACAGGATTCAACAGCGTTGTATCGGAGTTACCCACCACAACCCGATCTGCCCCGGCCCTACCATATGCTGCCCAGCGCCGCCGCCAAAGCACAGAAGGAACAAATTGCTGGCAGCGAATCAGCCACGGGCAGCCAGGCAGCTGGGGAGAGGGTGCAAGCCGACGACTCCTCCGGATCATCCGTGGAATGGTCCGACGACGCACCTCTAGTTCCCCGGCGGTGCCGGGAGATGCGGAAACGTAAAGCCAGCACCGCTGACCTCGCCGGGTAAGTATCTGTCGAACAATAGTGGCGAGTTGCCTTGCTGAACACTAATGACAACTCTGTCTTGCAGTCCCTCGTCTTCCTTGCCTGGCTCCCAGCGCCAGAGGGTAGCCGAAGTGCCCCCCACCAGAAAAGATGCACCAGAAGCCGAACCCACAGAGGTCGATAAGGCCGATCCGTCGCCTTCTGTCGCAGACGGTGTAACTATCGACGTGGCAGGCACAATGTCGGGGCAGCTCACGCCCTCGACTGAAATGGCACCGCCGCCGACAATAGGTGCCACGGACATCGCGTGCCAGGGCTGCCAGCCTCCTCGTCCGGTACGCCAACTCCTCCAACCACAAGTACCGTGGTAAAGAAGCTGTTGAAGCTGGTGTGGAGGAAGCCGACAATGATCCGATCCCAGAGGTAAGTGATGCCTTGGACCTTGCCTTTAGCCACGTGTAAAAGTCACAGTGAAAATGTTGTGCTTTTGTCTTAAACAGATCAACAGCTGGGGTAACGCCGGAGCTCGAGTTGGCGCCACCAGCCCCCCAGCTATCGCCTGGGCAACCCGACGCACTAGAGCCAGCAGGGAGGGCAGATATAATCATGCTTGATTCGCCACTACCCGAGCCCCAGCACTCAGAACCCGAAGCCCCCGGCAATGAGCAAGTTGAAACGGCCACTGCCATACCCGTTGACGGTGCAGGTAAATGATCCCACTGCCTTCTGCCACAATCATTGTTATATGAACACTTGTCCGTTGCAGGGACCCCGCAGCCGTCAGCCTTGGAGGGTGCGGGTGCTTCTTGCGAGGCACCTGGGTTGCCAACCCCTGTAGGGGAGAACACCGATATGCTCCAAGAGATGCAGCTCCCAGGGGATGATCTGAGCCGCCTGCGCCAAATGATCAAGGCGATCGACTCATTTGCCCTGGTAAATCTTGTCTATACCGCCGGTAACTGTATGCTTAAATCAATTTTCTCTAACGCCCAGGAACATGTAGGACATGAACCAAAAATCTTCAACGAAGTTGGAAGAGTCCACCAGGCGTATCGACGAGCTGATGCAGGAGCGAGTCGGCTTCGAGCAGAATATCATCGAACTCCAAGGCCGACTCAAGGAGCAGCGGAAAACCCATAAAGGTATATTGAATTCAACTCTCGAATTCATACCCATAGTCGATGACTTCATGATCTGAAAGCTGCCTATCATCGCAGAACTTAAGCAACTCTTAAATTATAAAGAGGGATTGCTTACTGATTTGAAGAACATGCTATATCGCCGCGCAGATGAAGTCGAGGATCTGCGGAGGATGATGGCCGATATGGAGAAGCAACTCGTCGACTGCCTCCATCAGATCAAGACTTTGGGCGAGGAGAAAGAGCAGCGCCAGAAGGAACTCAATGATTTGAAGGTGGCAGCTCAAGAACTCGTAGAGATGGTGGATCCTCGGGAAGACGGTGCTGAAGATGGGCCACCACTACTTGATCGACTTCGCGGGGCGCCACAGAAGATCCTCAACTTTGTCACCGAGGCTGCCACATCTTACGTGGGCCACGCCCTAGGCCTTGTAAAGTCCTTCTGGCCAAAGGCTCGGCTAGAAGTACTCGCGGAGGGTGCAGCTGCGGATTGTACCGATGAAAGCTTCCGCGAGTATTTGCTAGAGGTCCGGCCTGTTGCTGAAAAAATTGTAGGAAACATGGTCCAGGATTGAACCGTTAGTGCTTAAGGCTTTTGTAATATAAAAACCATGTTTGTTCCTTTGTTGCCTTATTGTGCAGACTAAGAGCCCCATATGCTTTGGAGCATAGGCGTGCTGCCTTTGAGTGCAGCGACTCAGAGAGTAGTCGATTTAGCCCTTCTCGAGAGCTTATCGGGTGAGCTAGATAAAATCCCGCCAAAAGGGATCCACTCGGGCCCGGAACGCGCAGTCTGTAGCGCGATGACTAGGATGCTCATGGCAAACAGTCGAAAACTACCCTGAGGTGTAACCACCGCAAGAGTAGCCAAACGAGTTAGATAGAACCCGAGCCAGACGGGCCTAACCAGTTTGAAAGAACACGATTAGCATCGCGACGACCCGTGTGCCACCAGCAAGTAGTCGATTTTATATAGAATTTGAGCGTGGTCAGAAGCCATATTCAAGAATTTGCATTTTGGGTTGTGTGGCACAAAGCCGCCAAATCGACCCAGAAAAGTGAAACTTGTCATTGACACGTACAGAAATTGGACACGAGACTGCTTAGGGGTAGAACCGTCGCAGGTGCTGGATGTTCCATGAGTTGGGTACATCCTGACCATCGGGGTGCCGAAGTTGATAAGATCCCGGTCTTGTAACTCTCTTGACGATGAAAGATCCTTCCCATCTCGAGTTAAGCTTGTGCAAACCCGACTCGTCCTGAACGCGACGAAGGACAAGGTCGCCAATGCTAAACGACCTTTCCTTAATGTTGCGATCATGATATCGCCGGATTCCCTGTAGGTAACGGGCTGACTGAACGAGAGCAGAGCAGCGAGCCTCTTCGACAGAGTCCAACTCCAGCTGTCGTGCTTCGTCCGCCTTGCCTTCTTTATACATCTCAACCCTTGGGGATTTCCACATGATATCTGCCGGGAGAATTGCCTCAGAGCCGTAGACAAGAAAGAACGGGGTCTGCCCTGTGGCTTTTGAAGGTTGAGTCCTCAGCCCCCAGACTACGTGTGGCAACTCGTGAATCCACTTCCCGCCCTTTTTGCTGTTGGCATCGTAAAGTCTCTTCTTGAGGCCGTCGATGATCAAACCATTCGCCCGCTCGACTTGCCCATTTGCCCTTGGGTGAGCCACCGAAACGTATTTAACCTCAATGGATGAATTTTCACAGAATTCCCAGAATTGGTTGGCCGTGAAATTTGAACCCAAGTCGGTGATAATAGTGTTGGGGAAGCCGAAACGATGTAAAATGTCGGAGATGAAATCGACCACCCTGTCTGGAGTAAGCTTGGCGATCGGCTTGAATTCGATCCACTTGGTGAACTTATCGATAGCCACCAGAACATGAGTAAAACCTCCTGGCGCCATTGTGAAGGGCCCAATCATGTCGAGGCTCCAACAAGCGAACGGCCAGGAAGGCGGTATAGTGATGAGGGTGTGGGCCGGGACATGAGTTTTCTTACTGAAGAACTAGCAGTTCTGACATCGTCGCACCAGATCTTCGGCGTCGGATACGGCGGTAGGCCACCAGAAACCAGCTCTGTATGCTTTGCCGACCAGTGACTTTGACGCGGCATGGTTACCACACACGCCCTCGTGTATCTCCTTTAATATGTCCAGACCGTCTTCTGTTGTGACGCACTTCATGAGTACTCCGGATCGTGCGCCGCGCCGATAAAGTTTGTCTTCGACTAGGACAAATCCCTTGCTCCGTCGCATGAGGCGGGCGGCGGCAGCACTTTTGGGATCCGTCCCGGCCGGTAAGACGAGATCTCGGATGAAATCGACGAAAGGTCCCCTCCAGTCCTCACCGACCAGCAGTACCTCCCGTTCTGGCTGCACAGAGCCAGTGGCGGTGGGAGCCGGCAGTGAAGGGCTGATGGACGGGTGCGTCAGCTCCTGAATGAATACCCCTGCTGGGACTTGTGCTCGGGTTGATCCCAGCTTAGATAAGGCATCGGCAGCGACATTGTGTTCCCGCAGCACATGATGAACTTCTAGGCCAGAAAATTTGTTTTCTAGCTTACATACCTCTTGTACATAGGCTTCCATGGTCTCCTTGTTGTAGTCCCACTCCTTGTTGACTTGCTGAACGACCAAGAGTGAATCGCCATATACAAGTAGTCGCTTGATCCCTAGTGATATCGCCAAACGGAGCCCGTGAAGCAACGCTTCATACTCGGTTTCATTGTTGGATACCTCCCAGAGAATTTGGAGGACGTATTTGAGTTGTTCGCCTCTTGGGGAAATGAATAAAACTCCAGCGCCGCCGCCATCGAGCTTGAGAGAACCATCAAAGTACATGGTCCAATGCTCTGGCTTGTCAACTGGTTTTGGAACTTGATTTTCCCTCCACTCTGCCATGAAGTCGACTAGAGCTTGGGACTTGATTGCAGTGTGTGGCTTGAAGTCGATCGACAGAGCCCCCAGTTCCACTGCCCATTTTGAAATACGACCCGTGGCATCTTGGTTGTGTAGGATATCCGCCAACGGGTAGTCTGTGATCACGATGATCTGGTACTCTTCAAAGTAATGGCATAATTTCCTTGAAGTAATCAATATGCCATAGAGAAGCTTTTGGACCGCCGGGTAGCGCACCTTAGACTCCGAGAGTACTTCACTGACAAAGTACACGGGCCGCTGCACGCCAAAAGCATGGCCTTCCTCGGAGCATTCGACAACAATAGCACTGCTAATAACGTGGGTAGTTGCCGCAATGTAAAGTAAAAGGGTCTCACCCGGCAATGGTGCCGTGAGGATCGGGGGCGACTGTAGGTGTTGCTTGAGATCCTGCAGAGCCCGCTCGGCTTACTCTGTCCAGTGAAACTTGTCTTGGCACTTTAAGAGTTTGAAAAAGGGTAATCATCTCTCCCCGAGCCGGGAGATGAATCTGTTGAGAGCTGCCATGCACCCTGTAAGTTTCTGCACATCTTTGATTGTGGCTGGTGCCTCCAAATCAGTGATGGCGGTGATCTTTTCAGGGTTGGCCTCGATGCCCCTGTTACTGACTATGAACCCGAGCAATTTGCCTGACGGAACACCAAAAACGCACTTGGTCGGATTAAGCTTCCATCGGTACTTCCTTAGGCTGGCAAAAGTTTCCTCCAGATCCGTGATGAGGCCCTCGGGACTTCGGGTTTTTACGACCACGTCGTCCACGTAGGCCTCCACATTTCGGTGTAACTGATCAGCAAAGCACATCTGAATTGCCCGCTGATAGGTGGCACCAGCGTTCTTCAACCCGAAGGACATCGTCTTGTAGGCATAAGTCCCAAACGGGGTGATGAACGCGGTCTTAATCTGGTCTTCTTCCTTGAGAGCGATCTGGTGGTAACCTGAATAACAATCAAGGAAACATAACAGTACGCAACCTGCAGTTGAGTCGACTACCTGATCAATGCGAGGGAGCCCAAAGTGATCCTTTGGGCAATGCTTGTTGAGATCGATATAATCGACACACATTCTCCATTCTTTGTTCTTTTTTAATACAAGGACAGGGTTAGCAACCCACTCTGGGTGGATTACTTCTTTAATGAATCCAGCCGCGAGGAGTTTGGCTATTTCCCGTTTGATAGCCTCCCGTTTATCAGGGGCAAAACGACGAAGTCGTTGCTTCTTTGGTACAGCTTGTGGGTAAACATTAAGACTATGCTCGATCAGCTCCTTGGGCACCCCTGGCATATCCGATGGCTTCCATGCAAATATGTCTCGGTTAGCCCGCAGGAAACTGACGAGCGCGAGTTCCTATTTGTCACTCAAGCCTGCGCCGATGATGGCTCTCTTGGATGAATCGCCTTCTTGGAGCTGGATCGTCTTGAGAGCCACCTCGCCCGTCGACTTGACGCCCGATTGACTCGACTTCTTCATCGGGATGTCCAGCTCGGCTTGAGAGAGTTGCTGTGCGGCCGCGAGTACTTCAGCGGAAGCATCTGGCACGTGGGAAGTCGATGCATACTGGATGGCCTCTTGGTTGCAATCATAGGACTTCTTCAAGTCGCCTCGGAGCGTGAGAACACCGTTGCGTCCTGGCATCTTGAGAAGCAAGTAGACATAATGCGGCACCGCCATGAACTTGGCGAGCGCCGGCCTCCCCAGTATAGCGTGGTAGGAAGATTTGAAGTTGGCCACCTCGAACTTGATGAACTCAGTACGGTAATTCTCCCTCGTCCCGAAAGTGACTGGGAGAACGACTGTTCCAAGCGGATGCGCGGCATTGCCAGGAACAATACCGTAGAAAGGAGCTTTGCTCGGAGTGAGCTTGTTGGTAAGGTCCAGACCCATCTTCTTCAGCGTACTAGCGAAGATAAGATTGAGTCCGCTCCCACCATCGATAAGAACACGAGTAAGCTTGACTTCTGTGACCACGGGATCCAATACCAATGGAAACTTCCCAGGCTCGGAAAAGCTGGTCCATTGATCATCGCGGGAAAATGATATGGGGACCTCCGACCATCGTAGTGGTCGTGGTACCGCCGGTTCAACCGATAGGATCTCTCGTAGCAGCAACTTCTGTTCCCGCTTGGAGCAAAAATCTTCGTCACCGCCAAAGATGACATTGACGGTTTTGGAGGCGTCCTGGAACTTAGGCGTCTCTGATTTGTCTTCCTGTTCCTCGTCTTCAGGCTCTTTGCCCGTCGACTTGTTTTTCTTGCCGTTCCCAGGAGAGCCAAAGGTGCGCTTGAGCTGAAAACAGTCGATCGCTGCGTGTTTGGAGTTGACACA
Source organism: Panicum hallii (assembly GCF_002211085.1). Classification (NCBI taxonomy): domain Eukaryota; kingdom Viridiplantae; phylum Streptophyta; class Magnoliopsida; order Poales; family Poaceae; genus Panicum; species Panicum hallii. The sequence continues at coordinate 56,432,139 of NC_038044.1, forward strand.
CCACGGGCACTTCTTCTGCAGGAGTTTTTCAAACTGCTCCTGCGTGGTCGACTTCTTGCCCCGCGAAGGACGTTCCACAGCCGTGACGATATCGTCTGGCTTGCGTTTTCGGGAAGAACCCGAAAAGTCCCGCTGGCCTTTGTCAGCCCGGTTATCGTTGTTGCGCTTCTGGTTGAGATCGGTATGTCTTGGAAACCTCTCGCGCATCTTCTCTTCTTGTTCAGACCAGTCGTGCATCATGTCGCATAGACCTGCAACCGTCTTCGGCCTGTTACGCCCAAAATCACGATATATACTTGGGTCAGTGAGGCCGTTGTAGAAGCAGTCGATAATGTCCTCTTCCGAGATGTTGGCGATGGTGGCCCGCACATCGAAGAAATGGCGGGTGTAGGATCGGAGGAGTTCATTGCGCTCTTGCTTGCACTGGGCGAGGTCTTGCCGGGTTCCTGCTCGAGATATCGCCCCCTGGAAGTTGTCGATGAATACCTTCTTGAGGCCTTCCCAGGAGTCGATGGAGTCGTTAGGGAGACTTTCCAGCCAAGTCAACGGTGCAGGCTCCAAAGCCATCGGAAAGTAGACGACTTTGGTAGTGTTGGAGCCGCCAGCCACCTCAATGGCAGTAGAATAATAGCGGAGCCATTGTTGGGGGGCCTGCTTGCCGTCGTACTTGGTAATACCAATTGGCTTAAAACCCTCCGGGTACTTGTAGTTGTTGAATCTCACAGTGAACGCAGGGAAACGATCACTGCAGTCAGCGTCGTCTCCTCGGCTACCTCGCGTTCCCGTCGCCTCGAGTCGAGGACTGACCGGGCATCGCGCCCCTCGTTGATCTTCTGACGAAGATCAGGTTGTTGACGTGGAGGGTTGGGCTGCCTCGGGTTATTTGCCGGAGGTGGCTGCCGCCTCCCACCGGTGAGCTGGCTTCCACCCACGCCATCATTGTTGTTGCTGCGTTGGGGTCGCGGAAGATTACCCGTTGTTCGACTTGGGGCCTGGCTTCGGCTGTCTCCGACGTGCTCGTGCCTGACGAGCGATGCCGGAGCCTGCTGGTCCAACTGGACCCACGTCTGTTGGGCATAGATGAGTGCTTGTCGGACGTTGGGGTCGTTGCTTCGCTCGAGTAGTGCTGTTACCCGAGCAATGTTGGCCACAGGAGTCCTGAAGCCACGTTCATCTGCCGCGGCGAATTCGGCGTCGAGTTCGCGCTGTGCAGAACGTACGCGCTCGTTGGCGCGCCTTCTGCGAACCGCACGAGCTCTGTTCCTTGCACATCGCGCGTCGCGCTCAGCGTCCTTCTCGTTCTCGGCTTCAGCGGTGTCTTCATCCTCTGATATGCCATCAAGTGCGCCAATGGGGATGAGGGCATCATCGTCCCCTTCTTCCGCCATCAGGACTTGGCGAGTTGCGAGTTCTTCAGAGGGGGCTTCGACTAGCTCAGTCGAGCCCTCGGATATGGCAGCCAACGCCCTGCCCTCCTGAAAAGGCAAAGGCTCAAGATGGGCTACCAATCGATCTTCATGTCCGAGTAAATCGGACAGGTTCATCCCCCTCCAATGAACAATTCGTCCTTCGGAGGTGGTGGTGATCATCAGCCCGCAAGTGGCCAGGTGATCCTCAGCCTCCCGACATGCGGTGGCCTCGGAACCTCCAGCCTGGAGCAAAGAGTCCAAGTCCTTTTCCAACATGGAAAAAGGAACAGTAGAGACAGACGCTGCCTCGGTTTCCCTGGCAGAGTCAGAAAACGGCAACTCGTCGAGATTATCGACAAAGTCGTCGAGCCTTGCGGCAAGTGTTTTTAGCTTGAAGGTGTCGTCGACGATGTGCCGACGGAAACCGCCTGCGCCGTTAGCAACGCAAACCCACGAGCCAAAAACAAAGGTCATGCCCTCAGGGAGCACGGGACTGGGGAACTTGAAAATTGCCATCGAGTTCTCCAGCGGATCTCTGATGCGCTCCCCTACCTGGCGCGCCAGCTGTCGGGTTTTGTCCGGCTGCCCACCGAAGGGTATACCCAAGGTGGTAGATTTTGGGTTGGGGTGCGCCGAGATCAGGAACTCGAAGGTGCAGACAACACAAGATTTAGACAGGTTCAGGCCGCAATATGCGTAATGCCCTACGTCCTGTATGATGGTTTGTATTGCCTTGATGTTGATCTGGTGATCTTGTGTTTTGAGGGGGTCCCTGCCCGCCCTTATATATCCGGGAGGACAGGGTTACATGAATCCTAGTCTGATACTAACTTAGGAATCGTACTCGAGTACAACTCGAGTAGTTTCCTTCTGTATCGACTAGTTCTACTCCGCATGCGGGTAGAATACAACATAAATAAGGTACAGGACACGTCCTATCCCCTAGCCCAGTACGGACTCCTTGATGTACACAGCCCCGTGGCCCCGGGTCTGACAGTCGCTACCCCACTGCTACATCTACACCGACAAGAACGTCTACTTCCTCTATGGCTGAGGCGTCATCAACTCAGGGAGCTCTTATGGCTGCTACTGCTGACGCTGGTATAAGATCTACCCACCAAACTCCGCATTATGTGATTGATATCATGTTTAGGCTAAGGATCCTATTTAGTCGCTAATTACGTTCATTAGCAGAGACAACAAAAGAATCTTTTTTTCTACACTTAAATTTGAAGCTGGGAAATCCCTAGAACTGAGCACGGGTGTGCAGTCAACTTGGCTGGGATTGTGCCAGCTGGCGGCTGCCTAGCAAATATGCGCCCAGTGCTTATCTACGTTACCCCGAAACGTCACTGTACTTTCGGAAATATTTCGGTATCCGATACACCTGGGATACGCGGCCGATACGTTTCGCCGCCGTATCGGCGAAATTAAAAAAGAAAATACGCGATACGTGGGCTGAAACGTTTCGGAGCTAATTGGGCCGTATCGGCCCATAGAACGGCCACTAAGCCACCTGCTGCTCTAATGCGCACCGCGCGCAGCACATCCCCTCGACCCCTCCCCTCGCGCCGCCGCTCTCTCGCCCGACGCTCGCCCGCGCTCCCTCGCCCGCTCGAAGCTGGAGTCCCACCAGCCGCCGGAGAGGAGCTCTCTCTATTCATGAAGCTACTACTGCTGCGGCAAATGAAGGAGATGGAGATGAAGAAGCTTGAGACTCCACTTGCTAGTTGCTTTACTAGTTCCTTTCCTATCAACATTCATGTTATGAAGCTGTGAACTTCCTGCTCTACGATCGTTTATCGTAATGTTGCGAACTTATTTAATATTTCATATTTTATATTTGAGAATTGAGACTTGAGAGCTAAATTTTTTTTATTCTGCATTATTATTGCTATTATTATTATTTGTTAAAAAACTCAAGCGTATCGGCGTATCGGATTTTTTAAGAAAATGGGATATCAGCGTATCCGTATAAGCCCGATACTGATATGCGTATCCGTATCGGTGCTGCACAGGTGCTTATAACTGTATTTTCTTGTTGGAAGTGTGAACGCACAACGCACAACCTGCTGCCCTCTCCACCGTACCGCGGCTGCATCTACTGCTGAGGCTGCTCCGGGTCCGGGAGCAGCAAGCGGCCGCAGATGCCGCCGCGGTCGGCAATGCCTGCGCAGCCAAGAAGCTGTCTTGGGCCAAGAAGCACAAGGTCCGGAGCGATGGGCATCACCGTGTCAGGGTAGTACATCAGGTTCTTCATGGATCTGAGCAACATTCTTTTGTTTCTTTTGCTTGTGAAGATGAGAAGTGTGTTATCGATTGCTGTAGGACACAGTGTTTGTGATTTTTTCCCTGTCCAATTCTTTGTGACCTTCTTGGAGCAAAGAATTTTCTCATTTGAGCTGTGGATCTTGGTTGTTCGTTTTCTTCTTCTCCTCAGCTCCATTCATCTCTGCAGGCCTGCAGCTAAGAGGAAAGAATTTTCTTATTTGAGCTGTGAATTCCATCTACCTATCCGCCTTTCTTTTGCGCTACATCTGATGATTTCGATCGATTGGATGTGGGCAGAAAGAGACATTATATTCCCGAATGATGGCAACCGAGGCCGCAATCCATGATTTGGTTGAGTTGATTTGGGGATGCAGATGTATTTTTTTCTTTTTTTCCCAGTTGATTAGGAATTCCTTGGTGTTGCATCTCGAATTATTGGCAAGTAATATTGTTGTACACGTAGTCCAGGTCTTTAGCGACTCAGGAGACTTGTTCTTTCCGTTAGTACATGCAAAGGTTCTCCTTAATTGTAGCTCCTCTTGACCAGCGCATGATCTCTATCATCGCTCCTGTAACAAACTCTCTTGTACTTGCCTATATTAAGGCCTTTGCGATATGAATACAAACGAGGCATTCAGCCATCTTGCATGGTAATCAGAGCGATCGTTCCTGAGCCAAATTCACAGGGCGAAGGAGACAGAGTATCCAGGATTTCACGCGGCAGCCAATTTCTTGATGCCTTCCATTCCTGGGGGAGTAGATATACTTTTTTTTTTGCCTTACAGATCTGTTTCTTCTCCCAGCCATGTTGATTTTTCGACTGGTTGTAGCAAATTGAAGGGTGGAAGGGAAAAAAGATACTATCAAATGTAGTATATATGTGTACAGTAGAGGGGTAGAGAAATGTTACGTGATGAGGATAGACGTATCGTGACTATTGTTACTCTTATATAAAGCATGGAACAACGACGAAGTTTGGTGCTGCCATTTATTTGTCAAAACTAGATTACCAGTAGCATTTAAATACCGCCATGTCTATTCATCGGGTGCACGGGTGCGATGTGTGCAGTCGCAGAAGGCCCAGCCGCGGCACCGCCGGAGCTCCGCCGCTGCCATCGGTCGTCAAGCCGCCGGGTTACGGCCTTATGGGTTCGGAGTTACCGGGGTTGAGGTCAGGGTCACCGGGTTCCGAGTTATAGAGGGTCGCCGGGTCACCGGCCCGGCGGTGAGGATGGTGGCGGGGCAGGTGAGAGTGCGATAATTAGCGATGGCGGCGGTGGAGGGTGGCGGTGGAGGTGCCGGTGGCAGTGCCGGAGCTGGGGAAGGCGGGGGAGCAGGGGATGAAAATTAAATACGATTCAATCGTCGCAATTCGCTGAAAGCGACGAATGGATGCCCCTTTAAATAATACCGTGACCTGCTTCAGTACGTACTTCGCATTTTTTGTCGCACGAAACTTTATAAGAAAAAAATATCGTTGGAATTTGTCTTGGCAAGCTCAAGCATGTAATTGGAATGGCAACCAAATTTCTGGGATGCAATTGTGGCCCAATTGAATCAAGCCTATACATTGTTCGTAGGAAAAAAGCATCAAGCATACGTGTCTATCTAGCCCATAAAAAATGTACACTAATCAAAGAATTATAATTTTTTTAATTACATAGTAGAACTCAAATACTCACAGCGCACGCACACTTACCCCTATGAATAAATGTACGCAAACCCTACCCCATGATCGCCTTGTTATCGACGGGAACGTTGTCTACCACTAAAAGCACAATACCGTTAAATCCTAAAAAACTTGGTTTCATGGGGAGTTGAACCCAGGACGTGGGTGCTACTGAGTCTCTTGTAACCACTAGGCTACATGCCCTTTCGCCAAAAAATTACAATTTTTAAGAAAAAGTCCGTGTGAAATGACCGGTCACGCCCTTAGTAATTAGCATACTATAGCCAATCCTCATGTTTCCAAGTATTTAATTAGCTAGGGATTGACGATAGCAACAATAATACAATGAGAGCAAACCTTTACTTTTTCCTTTTTTGTGTGTTTTAGTTGGTGAGTGCATCAGGCCTTGTTTATTTGTTGATTTTAATTAGTTTTATCGATTAGACAATAAATTTCTACCCCTTTTATTTTCCGTAAAATGAACTCCTCCCTATAACTTTTGTTTTTCCTCTTTTTTGATGAATATAGCTTATTCCATCTCAAAAGAAGTGAGAGAGGCAGATGTGATGGAGGTGGTAAAGGGTCTAAAAATTTAGCTTAGATAATTTAAGGAATGCAACTAATTAACTAATCCTCTTTGTTTCCTGGAGTTGGAAATACTATACGCTAGCAAACTACTACGAAAATGGTTTTGAAGAGCGGATAAAAAAATATTTTTAGGGACGGGTGCGGTACCCGCTCCTGCTTCTCACAACTAGAAATAACTATTTTCAGGGGTAGGTCATGCCCCAGACCATCGCTACAAATACCACTTTTAGGCCCAAGACCACCCCTACAAATACCACTTTTAGAGGCGGATGAGTGAAATGGATTTCTAGAGGCGGGTTAGGGTATAACCAGCACCTCCTGCAAATCTATTTCCATCCATCTGCTGAATATTTGAGCGGTTTGATTTTGACTTTTCTGAATCTCTTTCGTGCTAGTTTTTTAAATTTTGGTTCCCGCCAATTTGGACCTAACAAGCTAGTGCGCGAAATGTCATAGTGAGAGATATAGAATATATTTTATAAATATAATAATTAAACATACAAATATATATATATTATAATGCATCATTAAAGTACATCATTAAAAGTGCTACTTGAATATATATTTTTTTCCTATTTACCAATGCTACTAGAGGAGGCATGGTGCTGCTGATTCTCCCACTCACAAAAATCAAATCTTTTTCTCTCTCCTTCGTGGATCTAGAAAATTATTTACTTAGAAATGAGACTAAAAAATAAAGACCGAGTCCAAATGATAATATAATCTTGTTGTCCTATTAAAATAACATAACTTCATCCAAAAGTTTGAGGCAAATGGAGCCCCAAATGGTAAATCCACACCATGAAGATCAAAATCTTTCGAGAGGCAAAGAGAGATCCATTTGAGCATTTACTACTACGGAGACGATATTTTGTCCTCCTTATTTGTCCCGGCCAGTTTTGGGTCTGGGACTAATGAAGGCTTTAGTTCCGTGTTCAACGGCTAGGAGACAGCGGAGAGCTTTAGTTCCGGTTGGAGCCACCAACCGTGATTAAAAGTCAGCCTTTAGTTCCGGTTGGTAGCTCCAACCGGGACAAACATTTAGTCCCGGGTGGTAACACCAACCGGAACTAAAGAGTCATTCTTTAGTCCTGGTTGGTGGCTACAATCGGGACTAAAAGGGTCTTTAGTCTCGGTTGGTAGTTCCATCCAGAACTAAGGGGTCATTCATGGGTTAGTTTAAAAAAGGAAGGTATCCCATTCAAAGTCACGTGTGCTGTGTAGGTGGGGTGGTAAGGACGATGTGCGCGAGGAAAGAGGTTTGAGTTCGAATCCTGTGGGCCGCAGGGTTGGTTGTGCTTGCTCCAATTATCTTTTTTGGCTAGCAGACCCTTTAGTCCCGATTGCTGGATCCGAGACTAAAGATCCGGACCTTTAGTCCCGAATTCATAGTCCCGGTCAAGGAACTGGGACTAAATAGCTTTAAAAACCGGTACTATTGAGCATTTCTCTACTAATAATTAAAACTTGACAAAAGGTTTAAATAGGACACAGAATTAGCATCAACTTACCTTCTACGGGCCCCAACTCGAAGGAAATCAAGTTTAAAAACTTCCCTCCTCTTTTCCTTTTTTTATTTTCGGGGAGCACCTTCTCCGAGCAAACCATGGAGTTGTCAGGCTGTCGGGTATTTTCAGGGACCGTCACCCGCCCCTGTAAATGATGATGCCCATTTGTATTATTATGAAAATTATTATGTATATGTAACTTAATTACATGATTAGCGGTGACATTTAATTGTTTTCATATATTATTTTAACTCTCCGACGGTCGCGAGCTCATCCGCATCGGCGTATGGGCGTGTCGCGCGCTTGTCAGGCCGTCCGCCCGTCCCTATTCCCTCGTGCCATGCGCCCAAGCCAAGGCAGTGCCCCCAGCCCAAACGTCTATGGTTTGTTTAAGGATTGACATCATTGGATTGGATAGATCTTGCGACATCATCGAGGAGCTGCTGAAGAGGTGAAGGTTTGAGGCGCTGGACTTGGGACATCACGTAAGCTAAGCTAATCACCACAAACGCCCAGAAATATAGCATCCAGAAAATAAGAACTGAAATCGCACCCACAGAAAAATATACATCCTCATATGTTGGCCAGAAAGCTAGCCACAACACCAGTGCTGCCACGCAGAGCGTGGACACAGGCCACAACAGAAAACAGATTGCAAATGCAGATCCATCCTTTGTCTCATCATTCTCTTGCTCAGGCCAGTGGGGGTAAGTGTAAGAGCCATATTGGCGGCCTGCTCACTCCCAATGTGTTGGCGGTACTCTGAGGAGTATCCGAACATCCCCGCCAGTATGAACTGTGTTGTACAAAGCAACATAGAAGTCATGGGTGTCCATTGCGGTGGGGCACTGCTGAAAACTAATTCATCTATGTGCCAACATCTCCTATTCCGTATTCAGACAGGGTTGTCTCATCATGCATGCTACTCTCCTCCAGCCATGTATCTCATTGTAGAGCATCCAGATATACATGCAGTGATACTTACATTTGGCCATGTATCGCCGGCGAACCTAACGTGATAGCTGCAGATAAAGCCTTTCACAATCGAGGCATTTAATTCATTTGTAAATGCTAGTCGTCCCCGACAAATAAGCTTCGACATCTTTATTGTGCTAGTTTTATACCCGTGCGTTGCTACGGATGAAACCAGTTTCATATATGAGCATTAATATTTGTCATATAAAATATTTGCAACGGCATGTAATGATGAAGTATACATATTACCTTAAACAATATTATCATATATGCAACCAATCCAAACATTTTAGAATTTTGCAGACATTTTTAATGAACAAACGTGACCCTTCGTACATACTCCCTAGAATACGAACTACACCCTAACTTGTCTAATTTGTCTTGTGATGTATCCATCCCAATGTCCATTCTCCAACCTACGGGCAATATAATAGAAGCCTAAGTTTGCAACCCCAATATCAATTGGCACTTCATTCCTAATAAATTTCTAAACCTTAAAAACAAACTTTATATTTTAATGAACAAACTTTTTTACAGAATAAGAGATTTATTAATGTTAAGAAAATATCGTTACAGATAGGAGTCCTCACGCACTCTGGAAGATAGAAGAAAAAAAGACAAACTCTAACTCATGCTCTAGCTGTCGCCTTTCCTCAAGGGGCGCACTAAGGATATGTCCAGCAATGTCGCTTGGAGCTTGCTCGCCATTTTTGCACAATCTGTTTCAAGAACCACGGGGATATCATGCCAGTGTTGGTCCAAACAAATACCCTTCCATCATGCAGTAGCCTCAGGCACCTTTGGGTCCCTACAGTGAAATAGAATCCTCTCCAAGATATTAGTTTAAGTTTCCCCTCATGGTCCCTAATGATGATTCCCACAGCCAGCAACATTAATTCTAAAAGTATCCGTAGCTTGTGGAATCCATCTCTGAATATAGCTTTTCTGCTTTATCACAGTTGGTACTTCAGTCCTAATCAGATTACACTGCTTTTCTGCTTAATCACAGTTGGCAGATTTGATATAGTGATTCCATACAGCATGTTAGAAAGACAACAAAACCATCTATTGAAATTTTTGCACCCGACGGTGCAAGATATTATTTTTAACAATCAAAATTCTCCATATAAGCATGAGGAAATTAGCAGTTACCTCAGCCTGATACTGATCAGTAAGATGCATCAATCACTGAGGACCAGAATGAACCATATCCTCCTACTTGGTAATAACCAGTGTTCCTTGTAGCATAACAAAGGGCTGTGGCATGCAGACAGCTAATGCAGGCATGAAAACAATCCTCTACTGGATAACCGCATAACCCGCACAAGCTGTACTGCTAAATGTGACAGTAGCATTTGTTAGTGTTTGTTGGTAAACTATTGTTCGACTTTCCAAGCAAAAATCTTGACTTGACCAATCATCCATTTGATTATCATCCTGAAAAAATAGGATCTTGTAACTTGTAGGAGAAGTAATCTACTACATCTATCCTAAAGAATCATTTTATATAATCAATTTTGAAGTTAAAACATATTCAGATAAGTTCATGTAGGCTAGTGTTGCCATGTAGTTTATTCATACCATGGTCCCAGATTTCTCTGAAAAGCTAGTGCTCCGAAAGTTGAAGGATCAGGCTACAATCATTCAAATTTTGTTGACTTCTAGCAATTAGATCAAATTCGTTTCATGCACTTCTTTCTGACAAATAACTATATCATGTACACACAAGGGTAAAAAAGAATACATTGAAATGGAAGTGCTCTGAAGACGCATTGTACAACTTTCCAGATGTTAGGAATATGAGACCATAAAATAATGTTTTTAGTGAAATAATGGAGCATCGATCTGCATATAAGCTCATATAGGACCAAATTACCTATGTGCACTTCTTGGTACATTCTCAGTTAATTATCTATATGAAAGCATGCTTCTGCAGCTGGAAAACAGAAATAGCTAACCACAGTTATGGAATTTAAAGGAAAATCCTCATCACTACATGTTAGAGAATTATGAGTACCAAATGCAACAGACTTCTCTTTACTTGCACGCAGCTGATCAATCTTGCAACCACTGATATAATTTAGGCACTGCTAAGTAATTGAGAAAGAAAGAATACATCAAAAATTAACCCTATATATTGTGTTTCGCAATATGTTGTGCCTTAATTGCAGTATAAATTATAGAATTTCAATTATCATGATAATCTGATAGAAATTCACAATTGGTACCTGTAATTATTAAATGATTCATCAGCCAAATGGTTAATCAGATTAAAAGAGGAGACAAGAGAACTCCGAACCTGCTATCCTTTAGGCACAAGTCTGATGTGCTATTGGCACATGCCCCTTCCCCATCTGCTTCACCTTCATCTCCTTATCCACCTGCAGAAGAATACATTCTAGCATGAGCTGGCCAGAAGCCATTTGCTCTGGCAAATTACCAAAAAAAAAATTGATGAGTAATGAGTACTTCAGTCGAGTGGCAAGGATATGTGTTTTGCAGTTAAGAAAATATCAGCCCCAATTTGCCCTACTTAGCATCCAAACTAAATCCTTCTAAAAAAATGAAAACACATTCAAACATTCAAAAAGACAGAAATATTATCAATTTACAAATTCAAAAAGATGTCCACGGCTCAATTAAATTGAGCAAAAACTTTTTAAAAGTCACTGGTCTTGCATGAAATCTATATCACAAAGCAGTACAACTGTGAGCAGGAAGCCAAGAACAAACATGAGTTAGTGAAGAACCTTCATGCTACGTCTGTGTACAACGCCATTGCAATAGCTCTGCTTATGCTCGCAGGTTGCAGCTTGCTGCTGGAGAGCTGCTTGTGCTTGCTATTGGGCGATGGCTCAGAGCCGCTGCTGCGGCTCCCCAGTGCAGCCTTGATGACAGCCCGGATCCATAGCGGTGACTGCTAAGCGCCGCCTTGATGATGGCCCGGCTCCACCGCTGCTATGTGCAGCCATGAGGATGGTCTTGCGCCACTGAAGCTGCTCCATGCCACTTTGACATCCCCATCTGTGTTAACTGATTGTTATATATTGCCACTACTATATATGGGCAGTACCAACAGCCATGACTGCATCTACATGAGATTGGGCGGAAACGGAACATATTCTGCTTGCAATCTCGCCCACAGGAGCAAGCTCACAATTTGACCGAGCTCGAGGACCATGAAATCGAGTTCCGCTGTGCAGAGTTGAGCTCGACAACCACCAAATTGAGCTCCTCCAAGCATAATCAAGCTCGGCGATGGCCAAACTCGGCTCCTCCGATCCACTCACGAGGTCAGCGCTGCTCAAATCGAGTTCCTCCGCGTCGCCTGCAATCCTACTGTGTGCAACCTAGCGAGGTGAGCTGAGCGTGGCAAGGCTAGCTCAGCTACTTGGCCAAGGTTGCAAGCTTTGGAGCACAACAGCTGCAGCTCTGAGGAGGATGAGGTGCAGCTCTTGAGGAGGAGGAGGAGGAAACAGAGCCGCACTTGTGAAGGCGATGAGGTCGGACCTCTTCGCCTCGATGACCTAGCGCAGAAACTGCGTGGTGTTGAGGTTCGAGCAGTGCGTGCCGCCGCCGTCCGGCGCCACGTCGGCAGCATGTTGCGACGCCATTCCCGAAGAGCATGTCCGCCACCTAGCAGCAGCAGCAGCAGCCAACAACGAGTGAGATTGATCAGCATCGTCATCGAGACGAGGGAGCGGAGAGTAAGGGCCTGAGCTGAGCTGAGCGATCGACTCACCTGGAGGAGCTTGAGGTGCCCTCATGCCGGAAACGGAGGGGGAACAGCGCGGCCGCGTCGGGGTCCGGGTCAAGCACGGTGCGGAGGAGCAGCAGGGCGAGCAGGCAGGGGAACAGGAGGGATTCACAGAACCGGGGCAGGGCGGCGGATTCATGGCGGGGCAGCGGGAGTTGGGATTCGTGGTGGGGGAGGCTGGAGGCGCCGCGCTGCCGCCTCCGCGCGCGGAGATCCGCGGCCACAGCGTCGCGCGTCGACGATGACGGGTGGGGGAGGCCGTGATCGGGAGAGGAAACGACAGTCGGTGTGGGTCGGTGGGATAACGGTGTAGCGGTAGCGCGATAGGTCGGGGACGGCTGGACATCATGACGGCGGCGGCGCGGGGGGGGACGGGCATGCTAAGGCGACGGCGCGGCTGCGCGCAGCGGCGGCGCGATGGGGAGGGCGGCGTCGCAATGTCAGCGTTGCGGGGACGAGCAGCTCGGGCGAACGGGGAGTTCGGCGCGACGACGGCGAGCAGGAGGACCGCCGCTGCTACGCGCCCACCTTGCTCTGCTCCCCACTTGGCCTGCGCGAGCCTAGAGGTTGGTGGCGGCGGTGTAGGGAGGCTTCGGATTGGGAGCTGAGGCGGTGGGGTGTTCTTGTGTGGGACTGCGGGCCGTCTCAGGAAGGCAGGCGGGCCGGCGGGGAGGGCGGAGCGAGTTGGAGTCCGGCGCGACGGGAGGGCGGCGTGGCGGAGCAAAGGCGAGGTCGTCGGGGTGGGGAGAGAGGAACCATTGGGAGACGCGTGGGTGGGAAGCGCGGGGCGGGGCTGAGAGGCGGCCGTGGTTCTGCCGGCAGAGGCACGGGATGAGACGTCGACGGTAAGTGCTTTTTAGTAGTAGAGATTGAATACTTCATTCTTTTTTAATTAGTTCCGAAACCTAATGGAGAAATATAGCGTCTTGGAATATATATGGACGCGAGACGAATGCAAACTAATCAATTAATCCTCTGTTTTCTGGAATTACCAAATGCTACCAAGAAATATGCTACTGGCACGGTAGAACTAGTGCAGTACAGTACAGGAAACCAGGTCTTGAGCCGGGCATATTAGAGTTGTCGCATGCATGCATCCTCCTTTTTTCCTCACGCCAAGCTCATCAACCTGTGCTGCTGTCCATGGGTCAGCCTAATTCTCGGCGAGGAACCTAAACCATGTCATCTTAGATAAATAAGTAAATTAATAATAGAACTACCATTACTGTTCTATATATGAGGTTCATATCGTGCATGGATACCATGGCAGTTGAGAAAGGTGAAACTTTAACATGTAGTATCCCGATCTCCTGAGAATAGCTAGATAACTGAAATTTTGATTTGGTGAATTTTTTAGGAACGGAAGAACAACAGAGAGGGAGGAACATAGATGAGAGATGGATTCATTTCTTCATTACCAAGCCAACATGCTCCTCCAGTCTGGACAAGGGCCGACCCAAACACCATGCCACTACTCACGACCCATGGCCAAATACAACTATAGATCTAAATGAGAACACATGGACAAATATTCCAAATAACACTGCATCTCCTTCAGTTCGCCATCACGTGAAAGGGTGATATTTAGTACCAGGTGGTGTCTTGATCCGGTACCAAATAGTCCTCCACGGATTATTTCAAAAGAAAAATATCTCCCATCACACGTGATGTATAGGTGGGATGGTAAGAAAGCTACACACGAGGCCGGAGGTCGTGGATTCGAATCCTTGCAGCCGCGCATACGTATTTATGCGTGAAAATTCGTGACTTGTGACCAGGTGTTTGTTGTGTTTTTTTCCTTGTTGGCACGTTTAGTACCGGCCAGTACTGGTTAGCTCGACCGATACTAACTGCGCCATATGACCGGTATTAATGCTAGTTTCTCTAGCTGTGACAAATGCGGTGATATTTGGACGAACTTAGAGTGCTAGCTGCAGACGAAGCATTGCACAAGCACAATATTGTCCTGGAACTTATTCCTCATTTGATTTCTATATCAGCCTCATAAATACTTAATGAAGCCTGTGACTGTGACGAATGCGTTCAACGCATGAATGTACTAGTATTGTATTAAATCCCAAACCTAATGAGCTGCGGCGGCCTGCCCGCAAACAGTTGTACTGTCTTGTACTTGCACTCGTCGGAGAAAAAATAAGTCGGACTCGGAGAAATAAAAAATGCCGCCGTCGCACATCACGAGTCGGATCAGCTGGCAGCTCCTAACCAGATAGCTAACTTTGACCTGAATGAGAATCCAGCCCCTGAACAGTTCCAACAGGAAAAGCCCAACCAGATTTGGTTGTTGGACAGAATCAGCAGGGAAATGTTGAGGTAAATCAAGAGAACCTAGTGGAAGATCAGCTTATGGAAGAGCCTAGTCTCTCTTTCCATCAGAACTCCTCAATAGACTCTTCCTCTGAATTGCCTAGCTTTGAGGTGCCTGAATCTGACTGATCTTACTTGGCCTAGCCCACCAACTACAGTCCTAACCTTTACAGGCTCTGGGCCAAATTCTTTTCTCCCATAGGGCCTAATGCTGAAGCAATTTCTATCCCCAATGATTGGGCTTCTTTCTTCCTGGTGATGCTCCTTTCTCCAGTTAATTTTGATTGGCCAAATCCTTTCTGCACTCCAACACCTGGAAGACACTGATAAACCTCAATAAGGACGTGAGATGATGTCTTTTGCTGTCCCTCAAGCCTATCCGCAGAATGCAGCAATCTCATGCCATTCAGTTGTTCTGGAAGAACTACCTGAGGATATTCATGTGGTCACTGAAGAATCACCTGAAGACACTCATGCTGTCAATGAAGAGGAATCTTTTTGCCCCAAATAGGCTAAGCTGCAGAATAGCTCTCCACTTGTAGATTCTTCTGTCAGAATAAGCGCAAGGCTCAAAGAGAAAAATGATGGCTTTAAAGAATCCAGCTGCACTGCAAAGGGTAGTTTGGCATGCTCAGCTACCCCTCCAGGACTCACTCTTGCAGACATTAGGGCTATTGGGGAGAAAGCTTGCATGATAGCT
This sequence comes from Panicum hallii, assembly GCF_002211085.1. Taxonomy (NCBI): domain Eukaryota; kingdom Viridiplantae; phylum Streptophyta; class Magnoliopsida; order Poales; family Poaceae; genus Panicum; species Panicum hallii. The sequence continues at coordinate 56,447,341 of NC_038044.1, forward strand.
CCTGGAACTCTTTCTGAAGAGAATTTGCTTATGAAGACAAAGAACAAGTCCACAATTGGTGAAAAGCTCACCCCGAAGAAGACCATCTCTAAGAAGACAGTCAAGGGGAAGAAACTGAAAAAGACTCCTGATAATGATGATTCAAGCAAGGAAGCGGAGGACTGAAGAAAGCAATGTCCTTTCTTCGTCTAGTTTTTATTTTGTCTCGGTGGCCTGGTTTTATTTTGTGAACTCTGGGAGTGCGGTTGTCCTCACCTTATTTGCACCACTTTTGTTGATGTTGGCATCTGTGACTGAATTGTCAGATGCTGTTGTGCTGAACCATATCATGCTGAACTTTAAATTGTAAAAGCCCTTTTGGGTTTTGCTTTATTCTTGTTTGCTGTGCATGGGAAAGGGCCTCTCTTTTTTTATTTGTTCTCATGGATAGTGATAGCAATAAGAAATCTTGGTTGATCCTTAGGTGGAATATAAGAGGCATTAACTCTGAAAAAAACGGAAAGCTATCAGACGTAAAGTTTTGGAGTCAAACTGTGACGTCCTTTGTCTGCAAGAAACTAAAAGGGAATTCTTTGATTCCTCCTATATTAGAAACTTCTGCCCTCCCCATTTTGATCAGTTTGTCTTTTTACTCTCGGTGCTTCTGGATGCAGTATTATAGTTTGGAATGGTTCAAAATTTTCTAGTGATCTTATCTTCCAAAATAACTATGTTCAGTCTGTGGAACTCTCATGCAAACTTTCTGGATTGCAATGGGTCTTAGCAAACATTTATGCACCGTGCATGCCTGAAGGAAAGTTAGAATTTGTTAGTTGGCTCAGAAATGTGGAGATGCTAGAGGAAATTAATTGGCTTTTAGTTGGAGATTTCAACCTCATTAGATCACCAGAAAATAGAAATAAGCCTGGTGGTAGTATGCAAGAAATGAGGCCATAAGCACACTAATTAGTGGAAATCCCCCTCAAGGGCTGCAAATACACCTGGACCAACAAACAATTCAATCCCATTCTTAAGAGATTGGACTGGTTTTTTTCCTCCAATTCGTGGACCACTGCTCTTCCTAATACCTTTGCTTCAGCTCTCTCTAGAGACACTTCGGATCATACACCATGTTTGATTCAGGCAACCACAAAGATACCTAAATCTCAGGTGTTCAGGTTTGAGAACTATTGGCTTGAACATGAACAATTTCCTCTTATAGCACAACATGGTTGGAATCTACCTTGTGCCCTAACTGATAAAGCTAGAATAGTAGGAGCCAACTTTAAAAATCCTGAGAAGGGTCCTAAAAGCATGGAAAAGTCAGCTCCCAAATCTGAGAAAGACGATTCAAAATTGTAAAGATGTCATTCTCTTCCTAGATGCTTTGGAAGAAGAAAGAGCTTTGTCCATCTAAGAATGGAATTTTAGATCCCTGGTTCAGGACCACCTGAAGTCTCTCCTAGAACAACAGAAGTTTTATTGGAAACAATGGGGAACAATTAAATGAGTGAAATTTGGAGATGAATGTACATAATTATTTCATGCTGATGATTCTATCAAACAGAGAAGAAACTATATTACAATGTTCAGAAACCCAGAGGGTGTAGAGGTACATGATCATGATGCAAAAGCACAAATCCTTTGGGAAGCTTACAATGAAAGAATGGGATCTTCTGAATTCTCCCATATGTATGTGGACCTAGCATCCCTCCTCATTCCAAGGGATGATCTAGACTGGCTTGATACACCTTTCACAAAGGAGGAAATAGATAAAGTCATAGCAGACCTGCCCAATCATAAATCTTCTGGTTTAGATGGTTTCAATGGTGAATTTCAGAAGAAATGCTGAGGCTTCGTTGCAGAAGACTTCTATGCACTATGTGAGGCTTTCCTTTTGCTCTGATTCCCAAAAAAGATTCCCGTCTTTCGGTCAATGTTTTCAGGCCCATTTCTCTACTGAATTCTTCAATAAAGCTCATTACCAATATCCTAGCAAAAATACTACAACAGATTATCTTGAGCTTAGTTTACACCGACCAATATGGATTCATCAAAAGTAGGACAATTCAAGATTGCTTGGCCTGGGCATTTGAATATCTACACATTTGCCATCCTGAAGCTGGACTTTGAGAAGACTGTTGACAAAATGAAGCATAATGCAATCCTTCAAGTTCTTCAACATAAAGGGTTTAGTGACAAGTGGGTCTCCTGGATCAAGAGCATCCTAGACTCTGGAACCTCTTCAGTGCTTCTTATTGGTGTGCTAGGGAAAGTTTTTCACTGCAAACGGGGAGTTAGACAGGGAGATCCCTTATCCCCCTCCTCTTTGTCTTGATAGCTGATCTGAATCCATGGTCAACAATGCCAAAGCAGCAGGTCTTTTGAATTACCGATTCCTGGAAGGGCTGGGGATGATTTTCCTATCATCCAATATGCAGATGACACCCTCTTATTCTTAGAAGCATGTCCCTCTCAGCTGCAACACCTAAAAGAGCTCCTCCCTGTCTTCTCAGACACTACTGGTTTGAAAGTCAATTACAACAAATCTTTCCTGGTCCCCATTAATGTGGATGATGAAAAAAATGAATGGGCTAGCGAACACTCTAGGTTGTCAAACAAGTAGTCTTCCTTTCACTTATTTGGGCTAACCCCTTGGCTCCTATAAGCCAAAAATGGAAGATTTCTTTCAACTGGTTCAGAGAATTGAAAAAAGATTGACTTCCACTTCCTGCTTCCTTTCTCCTGGAGGAAAACTTGAAATGGTGAACTCAGTCCTCTCCTCCATGGCAGTCTTTCATTGTTGCACTCTGAAACTTCACAAAGGGATCATCAAACAAATAGACAAATGCAGAAAGCATTTTTTATGGCACGAGCTGGAGTAAAACCAGGTAGTCAAGGTCGATGGCAGCACGTCTTCATTGTAGCGCAAGTTGGAGTCGAGCCGATCACGAGTAGGAGCCGGGTTGGATCTGGACTCATCCTTGTGGTTTCCGATTAGATCGGAAAGTCGAATTTCGCCGAGATCATCGGCGAGGTCGTCAATGTTGCGGCAGTATACTGGAGCAGATGCCGTCGGCTGCCTGGTGTCGGCGAGGTGGCTGTTGAAGCAACCATGACCGCTAGCAATGCAGAACTAGGAGCCGAAGGTGAATGTCGTGCCCTCATCAAGCACAGCGCTGGTGAAGTTGAATGATGTCATTGAGTTCTCCTGTGAATCTTTGATGAGCACCACTACCTGGCGCGCCAGCTGTCGGTGTTTAACCTCCAAGCTCACCGAGGGATACCCCAAGATAGGTTCGGGCTGCCGAGAGCGTATACCCTATGTCTTGTGTGGTGATTTGTATTGTCTTAGATGTTGATGTGCATGAGGCACGAGTTGTCCCTCATATTGTAGTTGTGTCGATCTATTTACCCTGCCCTCCTTTATATACTCCAGGGGTAGGGGTCTTAGTCGGTTACAAGATAGGAGTCCTGGTCGGATTATAGGGTAGAGTCCTAGTAAGATTATAGAGGAATCCTAGTAGGAGTCCGACTTCTTACTTTCTTGCGAGTAGCTTTCTTGAGTGTACCCGGGGATCTATCCCTGATAAACCCTCGAACTCTTCGTAACCAAGTACTGCAGGGGTGCTAGGTCTTTCTTCACAAGCGTTTCCTGATGGCCTGAGATGGCTTGGATGGTGAAGTTTTCAATCATTGAGTGCAGATCAGGGATAGATCAGCACCTACTGGGTAATTTTCTTAGAGAGCATCTTGGTGAGGAAAACTCTAGGTTTGTGGATTTGGTTCAGAGATTTTTTGGTGTGGGAAAAAATACAGATGCCAATCTATAGGTATACCGCAAGACACCTCTATCTCCTAAGTTCTAATCCAATGCTATCTTCACCAGCTTGACAAGATCTTAAAAGAGGTGTGGTACTTCATATATATATATATATATATATATATATATATATATATATATATATATATATATATATATATATATATATATATATATATATATATATAGTGATGGTCTGGAAACATGGCATGGTACATTGCTTATTATTGTCTACAGTTATCCGGTAGGTGGTTAGTGTAATGCATCGTATATATGTCAAGCCATTCTGTACGTAGCATTCAATTTTATTCGTCATCTCGTTGGGACAAATTGTTTCTATGTACAAAATCATGATACTGAAGGAAATAGCCCGTTTCAGAGAAAGAACCTTTTTTCGCACTTAAACTTGAAGTTAAAAGTCAGTGGAACTGCGCCATTAACCGGCTGGGACTGTGCTGCGTGCCTTGCGAGCAAGGATTTCCAAGCCTGATGGAGGAGCAGTAGTTGGACTGTAGTATGAGGAGGAAATAAAGCATTGTATTGATGATTACAAAAATTATAGCACTTGACAGGAACCGGTAGATGCTGTTCCATGAGCAATGGCTCATTGCAGAGAGCTGGAAACGGGCATGTATGTGGCAATGTGGACACAAACCTGATACAACCGAACAGTAGCTCCCGCTTCATTACAGCGCTAGCAAAGCATATCGAGTACTGCTGTCAGCAGCAATGGTACGGGGAAATCTGTGTTTGGTGAAAATTCCCGTCAAAGGGGCAAAACTAGGAAGAAAAATCAAGAGGGCTTCAAAATTATGAGTACTACTTCAAAAAGATCTACAAATTTTTTACCTTTGCTACACTGTATATTATTAGTTACGAAATCATATGACCAGACTCCATTTCTTGGGACGTGGTTTGTTGTTACAATTGCGACAATAGGGCATAGAGTCATCCTGACACGCACCTCTAACATAGGATGTGTTTGGATTCAAGAGGCTAAACTTTAGGCCCACTTATCTACATACCAAATAGTAGAACTAAATATGGGCTAATTGCAAATCTAATTACACATAAGATGGCTAATTGGTTGTTAGAGCTCATTAGCCCCTTGATTAGCTCTCACTAGCCAACATTTAGCACCTCTATTTTAGCCTCAGCCTGTAGATCAAGCGGATGTCAAAGACAAGGGAAACAGAGTACTCTGTTGTTTTTAGTAGCATCTGGCTTTATCTCGCTCAGTGGTATTGAGCCATTGGCTAATTGTCAGAGCGCAGCCAGTATGGCTGAACTACATGCGGTAGGCTGCTTCCTGCGGCTTCCCATTCCTATATACAAAGAACTTTTGTGCTCTCTTTCCAATTATCTTGCTCTTGATGGTGGTGGCAAAATGAACGTCATGAGGGAGAAATAAGGTCCTGTATGGAATATATAGTGTTCCTGTCGTACTAGCCGTGACGTAGGTCACAATGTACTAGGAGCTACTAACGTACTACCTTCACATGTTTATTCTGTTTTAAACTTTGAATTAACGTTTCCTTTAAGAATGTACCATGGGGCGTCAGTTTACTACACTTTGCTTTCACTCAACCAAATTCGAATGCTGGCTGTAGCTGTCCAATATGACCGTGAGTGGAGCTCGAGAGTATTGATGAGGAATGATGAGCTTTGGTTTCCTTTTTTTTCCCTTTGTGGCTCGAAATTTAGTTCAAGGACTTTAACGATGCTCCATTGTGCTAGTCGATGGGCACCATTGTGCTTAAGATCTAATTTAAATCATGAGAGAAAGAGAATGGATAGAAGTTATCAGATACATGCAACAATCCAGAGGTTCCAACTTGCTAATTCGGGTGAGAGTAAACGGTAGCGGCAGCTCCAACTGTCAAGATCTCGAAGCACCCGGCGGCGTACATCTGAGGTAGAGGAGTCCTGCTGGTCGAAGAACATTGCATTATGTGCTTCTGCTGCAAGGAACATGGTCTCATCAGGCTATGATTGTAATTTTGGATATTGTGTAATAATATAGTCAATGGCACTAACGAATTTGTGAGCTCAAGTTTGTCCAGGTCCTATGGATAGATATAAGTTCCACGAATTGGACAAGATGCAGCAGGAAATGGGTGACCGGTTAAACCAACGCCCCTAGTCTTGAACCGATCGGTGCATTGGTAGTTCAATTGGCGATCAATTGTAGAAAATAAAGTAGCACTGGTTGAACCGACACTATGTGAAGGGAGGTGTCGGTGCAATATGGAGAAGACATGGCGATCAAGTGAAGAAATGCTGGAGGGACCTGTTGAACCAACGGTCCTAACAAGAGGCGTCGGTGCAAGCATGCTGTGATTACTCAGTACACATGTTTTGGTTCAAGAAGGGTTTCGAAGCAAAGTCTTCAGCACCGGTTGAACCGACGATGCGTCGATGCAAGGCGTCGGTACAATGGTGTCAGTAGAAGATGGCAGTTGGAGTTCAACGGCTGGTAGGCAGGGTCAGAGTGACGGTTAAACCGACACCTATGACCGGTTTAATCGACGCTTTATGCTTTTCTGGGTAGGAGTGGATCTCTAGCCTATATAAGACCTCATGCTGGGTCATTTGAGGCTGATAGAGTTTGTGAGAAGCTACAAAAACACTGAAGAAGTTCTCCAAACCATCCAAGTGCATATTGATCAAATTCTTAGGTTTACCACAAGCTCTATGAGGTGCAGTGCTAGGCTAACTCTAAAGAGAGTGTGAGAGCAAGATGTTGTGACCTTATGCTGATTCTTGAGTGAACCTTGAGCTTTTATCTTGGTGTGCCGGTCCCTTGGAATTCTTGGTGGCTCGCCGGCAAGTCTTCGCCCCTCCGGCTTGGTGTGGAGCGGCGTCGACGACCTTGTGTGGACGTGGAGACCCCCATCCTCCATGAAGAAGCTCCTTAGTGGAAAGCGGCATCAAGGTGACCAGAAACTTAGTGTGAGCCTTTGTAGCAAGTGAAGAAGAGTTCCGGAAGAGATTTGGTGACCGGAAAGCAATACTCTCAGTGAGTGCTTCAACAACGTGAACTAGGGATGGCTTTGTGCCTAACGATACCATGGGATAAATCTTCTTATCGAGAGTTTGCTTCCCCTCATCCTCTTTCTTTTAAGCTTTCGTATTTCATAATTGCAACTTGTGTACTTTTACTTTCTTAGTGTATTTTTGTGCTAGGACTGGTATAGGTTGCAAAACTCTTTAGAATGAGGTTTTCACACTAGAAGAAATCTAGTTGCACATCTAGATAGTATGTTCTAGTTTATATTTTATACAAACTAGTTGAGCCATAGGTTTTAAGATTTTACTAAGATACTAATTTACCCCTTCCCCCTCTCAAACTACGAGCACCATTTTTTTTCAGATTCCTTTCAGATTCCTATAAATGCTAGAGGAGTAGAAGCATGACATCCACTATGAGTTCGTTCAGGCAACGGGAGACCACTCCCAAGAACCCATGGCATTCGTTGGTGCCTGTCCAGTGGAGAGTGGTCGAACCGATTCCAAATGGCGCGAGCTCTAGGACAGGATAAGGAGATCTGCGAGTCAGTCTCCGGGGTCCCAGGGCAGTGGGGATGCGTGTTTAGTCAACCATGGTGAAGAAGACATCCGAAAAATTTCACAACCTTTGTAGATTAGATAGACATGGAATCTGGGGAAGGGATGTGGCTTAGATGCAGAGCGAGATAAGCTTCGTGGGATGTGACCAGCCTGCGTTGATTTGGAAAGTTTTGAAGTTGCACACGGCTGAGGGCCTGAGGCAGTCGATTAGCGTCCGTCATTCATCCTGGGCCCCGTGCGTAAGGCGTGGACGTAGCTGTTTGTTTCCGAATGCCGCCCAATCCCTCAGTTCCATGCACCATTGAAGGTTCTCCCATCTAAAGTTCAGATAAACTCACCAATAATTTATCTGATTCCAGGCTTGGAGTAGGGCAGTGTGTCCTTATACGATAAGGAGTGATACCATCATATTGTTTCGGAAGGAGTGTAATCCAATTGTTGATGAGCCAATGGATGAGTTTGCAGCTACTACAGCAAGGAGTATGAAAAAAAAAACTTCTATACGAGAAACTGAGTAGGAAAGGCAAATATGGAACTGAGTAGAGTTTGTAGCTATATATGGTATGTGAAAAGAAGACCATTTTATATGAAAACTATTAAAGGTGGGTTCACCTAAAATAAGCTGGTGAAGGAGCTAGTTTCCTGAGGAGCAGATTTTTAGTTTTTATTTTTAATTTTTTATGCACATAACTTATTTTTTGACTTGATGACATTGTACTACTATTTTTTACTTGATGACATTGTACTACTGACATTCCATTACAGTAAGGACAACTTATTTTTGAATTTTTTTAAAGATTTTACTTGATGCCATTGTACTACTAACTTATTTTTAATATGAGAAGCCAAGGAATCGGAGGACGAAAGCTCCGACGCTCACCTCTGTTGTGTCACACCCTAAAATATTTAATTTTAGGATGTGACTATCTTTTACAATATGTTCATCTATCAATAGAATTTTTTGAGAATTTTAAAGATTTTTCTGGCAATTATTCTATTTATCTGAGAGCTAGATCCATTTATTTTATTATTTGGAAAGCTCTAAAATTCTTTTTCATGAGTCCCAAATATTTTATCTGGAATCCTCGTGACCCAAATTACCTCCTGAGTTTTCTCGGAAATTTTTGGGATTCTTCCGGATATATTTTCTTGGTTTGAAATATTTATCTGGACTTTTCTAGATTTATTTTAACCTTAAAAATGTGTTCTGGAAAAATATTTCTATTTTGATTCTCATCATAGTCGGACCGAGCCGTATCTTGTTGTGCATCCTTTTAATCTTGTCTCTTCGAATCTTTAAGAGATTCCATCGAGTTCCTGATCCTCTAACCATTCTGCTCGATAAGGTCATGCTTGAAAACGACGCCTCGCGGCTCGTCTTCGGTGTTTTTCCGATGATGTTTGATCATCATCAGCCCCAATGACTCCGCCTGATCCTTTCCTTCTCCTTTCGCGCTCCCGAATAAATGGTTCACGTTCAACCAGCTCTGTCAGCTCGTTTTCACGTTCGGCCCTTACCTGAACCTGTTTCGGCCCATAACCGAACTCGTTCGGCCATTCTCGTTTCCTTTCTCCGTTACCTCTTCTATTCTCTCTTTGCTCATTAAATTGTGGGACCCGCTGGTCGGTCCAATCTCGTCTCCCGTGGGCAATCCGGACTCAAGAACGAGTCCCAGTCCGATGTGCCGTCGCGTCCTTATCCTCGTTCGAGTTGGAGCCCAGCACAATATCTCCAGGCCTATTTAAATGCGTCTTGCACCACCTGTTTCTCCAGTAGCCGGCCCTAATTTTTCTCCCCTGCGTCGGCTCCTGTGTGCCCTATAAATCCTGCTCGCATAACCCTAACCCTAGGTTGCATTTTCTCTGCCTGTGCCTTGTGCGCTCCTCCTCCTGCACCCGTGCGCATCGCCAGAAGGGCCACCGGCCGCCAGGGCGCCGTGCCCCCGCCTCTGCGCCGCCGCCCAGGAGAACCTTGCCCTGCACCTGAGCGTCGCCGCCCTCCCCCTGTGCACTGCCGTCGCGCCCTCCTCCTCCCCGAGCGCCCAGGCCCCTCCTGATCTATCTCCTCCAGGCGCCCTGCGCCCTGCCTTATTTTTCCCCTGCGCCCAGACCTGGCAGCATGCATTGGCAGCCGCGTCGCTCCTGCCCCTGTGCGCGGCCCCTGCCCTTGCGCCGCGCCCCCTGCAGGCTGCCCGCCCCAGCCCCCTGCGCTGCCCTTCCCCTTGCCTTCCTCCTGCTGCTGCTGCCCAAGATAGAACGAACAGGTGCAGAACCAGCGCAGAAACAGAAACAGAACAGCCACCGTGATCTTCCTCCGCAAAATTCGATCACCTCGATGCGTCCCTGTGGTAAGTTAGGTATGGAACGGAATCCCCTCGTCGTCCTCTTTCATTTGCCCCGCTTCCCGCGAGCTCTCGTGCCCTAAATCGCCGGCAATCTGAGCTACAGTACCCGCCGCCACCATTGCTGCGTGATTTTGAGCTTTTTCAGATTAGGTCCCTGGAAGATTCTGTAATTACCGTGAAAATTCCTGTGTCTTGCAAAAATTGTAGGAAACCCCCTACATCTTTTCCATCTTTTCAATCCAGCCCCACCATGGAATTTTTCAGATCTAACCCTAATCTTTTCCTATTTTGCAAGCACTATTTTCTGTGTCTTGTATTTCTTTTCTGCTAACCCCTAAAGTCTATAGTTAATTGCGTATAGGTCCCTGCAGCGCTGTTTTATGCGTAGTTTCCGCGTTTTAGATCCGTTTTGATCCGTTCTTTTTGCGTTAGTCTTCTAAAACCCTAAGCTATCGTTTAGTAGTGTTGTTGTGCCGTAATTCCTGTTTTTAAAATTAAATATCAATTTAATTTGAATAATATCCTCTCATCTAGTTTTCCGAAATAAAATCCAATTAAGTCTTTTCTCCGGTTTTCATAACTAATGTTAATTTGATTAATATCCACTTAAATGTGTTTGTAATTTAATTTGTTTAGTTCAACTCGAATCATAAAGTTATGCGTTTAGATGTTCTCACAAGTTTTCTTTTCTAATTAATTATTTAATTAGTGTAATTTATACATAGAGAATTGTATATAAAATTTGACTAAGTTCTACTTCGTCTTTATAAATGCAAATATAATATGAGTTAATTATAATTAGGGATATTCTCTTTTGAATATCTTTTACATTGGTTTTCTAAATTAAAATAAATGAAAGCCTATCGTTCTTTTATTCTTTTATAATATAAATCTCCCGATAGCTGTATCTTTTCAATTCTAGCTCCGTTTTCCGTGTTTCTTTCTTTCTCGTGACCGTAGCAGCGAGCTCTATTCTTTAGTTCGCTCTTTTAAAGCTTTTCTTTTATTTGCTGTATCCGTTCTTAGTCGTTCTTGTTTGTTTGCTTGCTTGTATGTTTTGGGCCCGTTGCTTGTGTGACGTTAGAAGGAGCGTGACCCAAGAGCTTTGAAGATATAGAGTTTCAAGAACAAGAGTTGAAGACTCTGAGCAGCTATGCGCTAAAAGAAAGGCAAGTGTTTCCTTGATCATGCTTTTGTCCTAATAATCACAATAAATACAACATTTTCCTTTATATGCATGCATGTGTCCTAATTTTGATGGATCCTAATTAAGGATATGCCTAGTCTTAATGATCATTCCTTATCAACCTGGGTTTTACCTTTATGTTGGGTAGCTATTGCTTAGTTGCTATAACTGGTTCCGGTTCGGGAATAATATATAATCATGATGACAACAATGATGATGTTACACCTGTTCTATCCATGTTCATGCGCTATGCGTTGTTAATATAAGATTATATGTTTAATTGGAACATGGAGAACCACCCAGGAAAACAGTGCAACCACAATACTATATGGCTCTGGTCTTGGCTAATTAATTAGAAACTCTAGCTTGTGATGATCTTACCGAAAGGGCAAGAGGGGAGTGCGTTGATGGGGTATAGCCCGGTCCTCTTGAGGTGTAGATATGTTCCTGGGTAAGGCGTCTACCTCATTAGGGAGGGTTATGACCACTGCGGCCTGAAACCTTAGCGGATTGTCATAAGTTAGGGAATCTTTGTAAAGGCCTCGTAGTGAATCCCTTGCCACTCACCTCGGAAGTGTTTAAGAGGCTGGCTACCTCGGGCAAATCGGGAGACACGAATTGTGGGTAAAGTGTACAACCTCTGCAGAGTGAAAACTGATATATCAGCCGTGCTCACGGTTAAGAGCGGCTTGGACCCTCACATGATAATTGAACTTGAAGATGAATTAAATTGTGGACCATGGCTATGGTTATGGTTATTGTGGACCATGTTTATGGTTGTGGTTATGCTTGTGCTATATCTCTTCTCTCTCTTTTAATGTGGGTTTTGGTATGAACTTATACCTTAGTAATCAGGTGCTGATAAAACTTGACCAACTAAAATTGCTTATCGCAGTAAGCCAGTCAGCCTTTCCTTGATTTTGGCCTTCATGTCATATAATTCCCAACACTTGCTGAGTACCAACCATAAGTGTACTCACGCTTGTTATAATTGCTGCTCAGAGGAGAAAGTGATCTGAAGTCTTTTGAAGATGATGCTGAGTCCTAGGCCTGCGCAACCCCCGGTCGATTGCCTGTGAAGTTTGGAGTCTACGTTTCCAGAATAAGCTGTATAACTCTGATAATCTTTATAGTCTTTTAAATCTCTTTTCGTGATACTGTTGCTGATTATTCACTGATGAAGTCACTATATGTATGGAACTTGATCCTGGCATACATATAGTTATGCATTCGGTTTTGTCCTTTAAAAACCGGGTGTGACATGTTGTGGGAGGTCCGAGTTGCCCCAGACGAAGGCCTGTAGACCATTCCGAATAACGAATAAACAGAGTACGTGGCCTGCCAAAGATCACCTCTGTTTGTGCTAGCATGCTACAAAGATCACCCAATGTACCAGCACAGCTGCAATTACTTGTGGCTTTTCCACTTCTACAAGGCACTGTACTCTCCGGTGATGGCATACTGATTTATAGAACAAGTTAAAAATCAGTACGAGCTAGTATCAATTATCGGCATGAGAACATAACTGTCGGTCATGCAACAAGTTTGTGCTCCTAATTCCATAGAGTGCTAGTATATTATGTGAAGTCTGTTGAGATGGACACTTCCAATGTCGTACAAAAACATAGATAGAATGGCAATCAGTGCCTCTCATGCACATTGTGTATAGTATCATGGGCTGTAGTTTAAATATACATATTAACGAGCAAACTGTCTTTGTGCATTTTGCGATCTTGGAGCATCAATTGCAATAGTACTCATATATATAACAGGTCAGTGATGATATTCATACTATTTCTAAATATATGTACGCGATTGTAACTCTGTGGAGCTTTGCAAAGTGGTGTTTTTAGATTAACACGCCAAAGAACAGTAAGGGGCGCCACGTAGTATGAATGATGATTCTGGCTGCAATGTAGAATCAAATTCCACTGTGGCTCGCAGGACCATGAATAAAACACCTCTTGGATCTCTAGCCTTACATAAAGCCTCGATTAGGAAAGTTAAAATTGGGCCTTGTTTCTTTAACCAAGAGGTCGACATTCAAAATCATTCCATTCGGAATTTTTTGCTTTCTTAAAACCTGGGGCTTCTACATTCTAACAAGGCCCTCTAGGAATTTTCTCTGCAACCCTTCATGTATGCCTGGATGCCTCTCATTCCTAGCTATCATCATGAATTTTGGATTCCGTTATCCTCCACTCAGGTGCATTGGTGGACGGCATGGATGCTGAGCGTAGTTAGTATTCGACAAACCAGCCATGGTAGTTGCTTATATAAAGCATCATATAGATTGGAGTTCCGCTGGAACTCCCACCATCAAAACTAGTAGCACTACGTATTAATGGCACAGAGATTTCTGTATCTTTCTTTACAGCTGTTCCACTTGGGAAAATACTTATTCGACCTGAAATCGTATGATGGGCAGACCCTTTCTAAGAAAATGCTTCACTATTATTGTTAAAATCAGGACAACAGTACATACAGAGTTTGTCATGCACCTCTTTCATGATAGGTGATGTCCCTGGTTTTTGTTTCCAAACCAGAGCCAACCCCATTTCCTATATGCTAGTTGATATGCATGGTTTTTAGTCTCAACCTATGGATCAAGCAGTTTTAGAATACAAGGGAAACAGAGAGACTCTGTTTTATATTGATAGTAGAACTGATTACATAACTCATGGCACTTGAGAGGAATCGGCCCTTTCTATTCCATGTCCCACCGAATAGCTGCTATGCTCGGTGAGCATTCTTGTTTAGAGGAAAGGAAAACGTAGGACGAAATATGAAAGGTGAATCAAATTCAAGAGTACTGTAATTTAAGAATACAATAGCTATAGAGATCAGTACATTGTGCTGGAACTGAAAGGAGAGAAGTACCAACTAATCGATCAGTAGCATCAGGCTTCGTCGCCCCAAGCAGTATTGAGCTGTTGGCTGGCCAGGCTAGAGGCCAGAATGCAACCAGTACCGTCAAAACTATTTGCAATAGGCTACTTCCTAGGGCCTTCCATTCCTATGTACAAGGCACTTTTCTTTCTCCTCCCTTGTATCTTGCTTTTGGTGGTGGCAAAGTAAAGAACATGAGGGAGAAATCAGGACTATTTTTTCCAAATATATAGTGGTACATGCCGTTACACACGTGACAAGGTGATAAGTAGTAGACGAACTGTCCGTCAGTATTAAATAATTGCAATAATCACTGAATAGAGTGCAGTTGCAGAATACAACTATAGGTTGAGGACCTTAAGTTGAGGGGATCAGCAGGCCACAGCGGTTCCTTTGCAGTGGAGGAGGAAGCGTTGGTTGCTGTGCTAGCCTATAATACTGGATGACTCGAGTGAAGCATGGATGAGCCAATTCTTGGTAAGCATCGTGCGATCTAGGTGCACCAACCGTGTGTCAAGCTTTCACAGGCCTTTCTGATTAGTACTAAAAGTGTGTTACATATTATGTCCCATAAGGAAACATATAGACAACGTCTAGTTGGTGCGGGGCCTGTCCGCAGCAAACGAGGCAATTAAGCTATTTTTCGGTTTGATTTTGAAACGTCAATGGAAATGGAATCAGATTGCACTGTAACCAGAGCTGATTGTGATCTTTGTTTGGTTTGATGACATAGACACGGTACTGCATCTGAAAAGCTGTTGTTCTACTCGCATGCCTGCAATGGGGCTAGTCACCTAGACAAACCGACCTCCACCTTGTGTGCCATGGATAGTTGGACTGGAGGTGAAGAAGATGTAGGCCAACGATTCGGCCCTGGCCCCAATCTGCTAGCAACATAGTGACCAAACCACGGCTAGCCCTGTCGTCACCTTTGACGGGGCATTGTATTTCCGCCAAAAACTCAAAAAGCCATTAACAATGTGGCGACTCCTATCTAAAATATAGATGTGTAGCAAAAGGCTACAAGCAACACATTGTGTGGCCTGTTGCTTCCCTCTGCTATGCTCTGCATAGCTGCTTTCTGACTTGTGAATGTCTCCTGGGTCAGCCGCATATTCTACAGAGACAACGCAACGTCCCTGTCTTCACCCCACCCATCCACTAGAAATTCACAGGACAGAGCACACAGTAGAACAGTAACAGATCCGGAAGCATGCCCAGAGGTAACCTGTTTCCTGGTGCCTTCTGTTCCTATGAGAAATCCCACAATCCCGTACATGCTATGTTGTTGTTTCTCCTTGTTGTGGCAAACTCAAGGGGTAAATAACGTATATGTATAGCATTAAATTTCTGTAAATGGTACAGAAGTACTAATTTTAGTTGACCTATCATGTTCATCACATGTACATAATGGATCGAAAATAATGTTCGGTGCTGATTTTTTTTTTTTTTGTCAACATCAGTAGCATTCAGAGCCCTGATCAGCTTCTAGATATTTGTGGTAGCAATAACGTTTTAGTACTTGTCAGTTTTCTTGCAGGATGGGATTGCTTTTTTTCTGTTTTTGCTTGGAATCTTATTAGGGAAACATCATTGCTTGAATTTCTCATTGCATATCTCAATTATGTAGGTGAAATGTAAACACAGTCGTGGGATGTTGTGCTGACGACATTATTATCAAGCCTATTGTGGTAGTGCCCCATAGGAAAAGGACCAAGCAATAATTAACATACTCACTGTAACAAAAAAATTCCCGTCAATGCCAATGGGATATCACACGATCATTGAAACTCGTGTAGAAATAATTATACATTATCCAAGAAACCATCATCCGTGGTATCTCCTAACTCTCATCCGATCTAGTTGTAATTCAACCAGCGACACGCGACACAGATAGTTTGCCAGTCAGAAATGCTGGTTCTGCTGCAGGCACAGATTAGTATTGACCCTAACGGTGCTAATTATGTGTTGAGATGGATGATAGGGTTTACTAATCACATCCAAGATCATCTACTGCAAGCTATATAGACTAACTTCTCCTGGAACTGGAAAACAACGAATTAGCAGCAAAACTAAAACCAGGCTCTGGCCCCCAGCTGTATTAAGCTGTTGGCTAGCTGGCCAATATACCGGTTAGAACAAAACCAGTACCTTCCTAACTATATGCGGTAGACTACTTCCTGGGGCCTTCAATTCCTAGCTATATACACAGAACTTTATGTTTTCCCCTTCTATGACAGTGCACGGTGCTTTCTTTCTCCTCCCTTCTATCTTGCTCTTGGTGGTTGCAAAGTAAAGACCATGAGGGAAAAATCACAAATTGATCAGGGCCATTTGTGGAAAGATATAGTGGTCCTCTTCATACACGTATTTCATTAGATGAACAATAGCACCAAGGTGAAAGAAGGCCTCCCTTTTTAGAACAGGGACAGCGCCAGCACAGCTAAACTTTCTTAGATGAACAATGCATGCCATTGTCAGATAATTAGATAGGCAGTTTTTCTTACCATTCTGCATCTCGAGCACTAACTCACAACTGATGCGAAGTATGTTTGTTGTTTCGCATCACATAATTATCCTACAAGTAACAAATGATAGGTGCTGACATTAACTTGGTGAAGTAATAACACGTCGAACCACAGTGCAAGGGTGCCACGTAATCTGAATAAAGATGTCTGCTGACGTGATATTGAATCAATATCCTTTGAGGCTTGTAGGACAAGAGATCAGGTATCCGTTCATTTATGTCTCCTCGATGTCTGTTTTCAAGGTGAAATAACAAATAGTGCTATACAGAGAGGCTCAAGGTGAAATATGGAATGTACTCCCTCCGTTCCAAATTACAATTTATTTTGGCTTTATTAGATGCATAGCTTTTGTTATATATCTGGATATAGTGTATATCTAGGTGCACAACAAAATATATGTATTTAGAAAAGTCAAAATAAATTATAATTTGGAACAGAGGTAGTAACTGGAGTTCGGAAGCAATTTTTGTTTTGCATAAAACATAAGATTATTTCTGTGTGTTTTGTTTTACCTTTGCACCACAGATGAACGATTTATTGTTACAATATGCAGTTCTGAGAGCTAGGCGGCATGCTCGATATCCCGCCCTGTACATGAAGCAGCCGTACGTCAAAGACAAGTGCACCTTGCGAAAGCTGTTTCTAGAAACTTGCTTTTGTTACAATAAATAGATGTATGAACTCAGTTTTTTTTCTTGATGCCAGGAGTGATTACATAAATGATGGCACTCGAGAGGAATCGTCAGATTCTGTTGCATTTTGCAACGGCTCCTTGTGTCCCACCGTGGACATGAAACTGACACCCCCTCTGTTTCAAAATATAATTCATTTTTAAAGCTACATTCTAATTCTAACTTCTTCAACTTTGACAAAGCTTATAGAGGAAAATATCACATCTACATTGTCAAATAAAAGGACTGACTAGAATTATTTTAAGATGCATTTAGTGAAACCGGTTTGGTATTATAAATGTTACGTTGATATAATTTTGCTAGATTGAGAAAAAATTTAGAGATACTTAGTTTACGACAAACCAAACAAACTTACGTCTGCCAACGGAGGGGGTACAAATAATTGATTGCTCCCGCTTTTTCTTAATCATCAAACGGCACAGCGCTAGCAACGCAGCAGCGGTACAGGAAAATCAATATTTGATTAAAATTCCTGTTGAGACTGTAACACCCTAATTTTCAATTTAGAAATTTAAAATAATTTTGCTAGATTATTGTAGGGTCCATAAGATTTTTATTCAACTTATTTTGATTCTAGAATATTTATCATGAATTAAATGAATTATCTAGCCATAAAAATAAATATAAGAAAATATAGATCTTGTGCATTTCATGCTGTATTGCATTGTTTTATTGTTTGTCTTTCAGTTGAATTTAAATTTAAATGAATTTACTTATTTTCTTTTCCTTCCTCCCTCTTTCCCCTTTTGGGTTCAATCTAAATCTTCCTCTCCTTTCCCCTTTCTTTTCTCTCTCGCGCAGCCCAACCCGCTCGGCCCAGGCCGACCCAGCCCCCTTTCCCGGCCTGCCCCGCAATCTCTCTCTACCGTTGACAGGCGGGCCCCACCTATCGGGGTCTTCCTCTTCCCTCTGACTGGGCCGGACTCGAGCTCGAGTCCGACCCGGCTGTGCGGCCTCCCTACGCGCCTTGGCACGCACACGAAGACCCCGCGGCCGCCCCATAAATAGTGCCGTCAAGACCCCTTGATCTCCCATCAACCGCAGCCGCCACCCTTGTGCCCCGCAAACCCTAACCCTAGCTCAAGCTTGGCCGTGCAGTGGACCCACCGCTTCGCCGTCCCTCTTCGCCAGCCAAGCGCCGCCGGAGCTCCGTGTCGTGGTAAGGACCACCACCGGCCTTTTCCCCCTCTCGCACCTTCTCGCCACGGCAGTTGCTCGTCGGAGCCATCAAACCGAGCACCGCCGCCGTGCGCCCTGCTCCGCTCGTCGAGGTCCCATGCCTAGCCCTCCATCGCCTTCACCGTCGCCCTAGCATCCTCCACGGCCTAGCCGTGCTTGTTTGCGAGGCCGGGAATGCGATTTCGCGTTTCTCCAGCGAGCCTCCTACCATCCGCCTCCACAGCCGCCGGTCGCCAGTGCTGCCGCCCGATCCCCCTCGCCTCTCAGCCCTCGGATCTAGATCCGACAGTCCAGATCGGATCTAGACCAGAGTCAACAAACCAAGTATCGGTCAACCATGGCCTTTTTGCAAAATAGCCTCTGCGTTTTATGAAAATCAACCCGCAATCCGCCCTAGTCCAAAAGTAATTAGATCTAGGTCCTTTTTCTTCTGTTTTAACCCCTGGACTTTTCTAAAATAGAACCCACCGTCCAAACCTCTCTATTTCAAAAATAAACCCTAGATTTTTGGTTTATTTATATTTTAGCCCTCGGTTTCTTCGTTCAGAGCCCCTTTTAGTTTAAGTCTTTTACAAATGGGCCCCTGGAACCATGTTTTAGCCATAACTTCTCTGTTTTAACCCCGTTTTCATCAATGCTTGCGCTCATGCGATCCTTGCAACATGTACAATAGCTTTAATCTTTTTTTATTCTATTTACATTGTTTGGTGTACTATTTCTTATTTTTTATACTTATTTGCTTGTATGAACTTGTGTGGTGAGATAGACGGTGCGCAGTTTGAGGATCCGCAACACCAAGGCTTTGAAGATGCCCCTAAGCAGCAGCAATGCTTTGAGGAAGGAAAGTGATTCTTGATCATATTCCGGTCCTAATAATTCTCAATATACACACATTTACTTTGTATGCATGTATGAGTCTATAATTTGAAGGATCCCAAACTAAGGATGTGCCTAGTTTCTATTGTACTTCCTTAATTAAACCTGGGTTATTTTACTTTATGTTGTAGCTATGCTAGTTGATCATCTACTTAGATTATGGTTGGTTAACTTGGAAATAATGCTACACTTATTTTACTTCATGTTATGAAATACTTTATGGTGATAATTATAAGACCATTATCTTAATTGGAATATGGAGAACCACCTAGAAAAACAGTGCAACCACAATACTACATGGTTCTGGTCTTAGCTAATTAATTAGAAACTTTAGCTTATGATAATTTTACTAAAAGGGCAAGAGGGGTTGCATCGTCGAGGTATAGCTCGGTTCTCTTGAGGTTATAATATGGTCCTTGTTAAGGCGCCTTCCTCATTAGGGAGAATTATGACCGCTTTGACTTGAAACCTTAGCGGATTGTCATAAGTTAGGGAATCTTTGTAAAGGCCTCGTAGTGAATCTCTGTCACTCATCTCGGAAGTGTTTAAGGGCCTTACAAACCCGAGCATCAAGGAAAATACGAGTTATGGGTAAAGTGTACAACATCTGCAGAGTGAAAGCTAATATATCAGCCGTGCTCACGGTTAAGAGCGGCTTAGACCCTCACATGATAATTAAACTTGAAAATAATCTAAATTAATATTCTTTATTTTTATTATTATTACTTATCTCTTTTACTTACTTAAGAGTTTATGGTATGTACTTACAATTAGTTAATTTGTTAGTGATTGCTAAATAAAACTTGACCGACTAAAAGTGCTTATCGCAGCCAAACTATGTCAACTATTCCTTAAAATTGGCCTTGCATGTCGTATAATTTACTCCACTTGCTGAGTAACAACCATAAGTGTACTCACATTTAATTTATTAAAATTAATGCTGCTCAGAACAAGATAATTATCCAGAGTTCCTTGAAGACTTCAAGGAGTTCTAGGCGTATGTCTCCCAATCATCTGCATATGAAGATGAAGTTCCGCTGCTAGTTTAAGATATTTATTGGTTGCTTAACATTAAGACTTTCGGTCATATAATAAAGTATTTTAGTACTTTCTTTCGTTATGATATTATTTCGGATATACTCTCTTTCGTTATGATACTGTTTCGGATATACACTTGTATCGTCTATCATATATGTGTGAACTTAATCCTATAGCACATATGAGATGCATCTGGTTTCTTTTTAAAATCAGGTGTGATAGAAACTGGAAATGTACGATGAAAAATCAGAAGGAAATCAACTAATCGTCCACATTGGGTCGGCTTTGCTCCTGTGAGCTGTAGGACCAAATTTGCGGACCTTCTAGCAGCTTCCTAGACTAGCAAAACTTTCCCGTGGCCTTATCGAGGCATTGGCTGGCAGTGCTTGATGTTTCGTTGCTTCTGCGCTTTACTCTATTTATGCGGATTTTGCTACGAGTTTTATATTCCAGCATGTGAGAAGGAACGTTTAGTGACGTCTCAAGCTGATGTGGAGCCTGGGGTGTTACAATCGACCATCCCAATGTGCATCATGCAGGTATCACCTTGATGATGATTCGACGGAGCAGTCCATCGAGGGGCCTACCACTGAGAATTTCATATTGACAATGCACCACGACCAACGCAGCAAGCTACCTCCTGGCGCCTTCCATTCATATGGGAACAGGAGTATCTATATATATATTTTTTTTCGGCTGATGAGCGCCCTTTCTCCTCCATGTTATATTGCTGGTTCTCCTTGTTGCGGCAAACTAAACAGCGGAAGGGAAAAATAAGATATAGTATAAAATTTCTGTAAATCACTACTAAAAAAATTTAGGGACCAATAAAAATGTATTTTAGAGATGGGTGCGTAAAAATGCGATTTTTTGAGGTGTGAAAATGCGATCATGCTGTGATTTGCCTGAAAAAATCGATTTTCAGAAAATAAGAAAGAAAAAATTTAAAAAAGAAAAAAAAGAAAAATTCAGCCAAAAGCCAATGTACTATCGAGTTATAATTTTTTTGACGAAATATGCACTTGCATCACCCAGGATTCGAACCGCATACCTCAAGCCTCGCGCGTACCTTTCTTTCTACCACAATGCACAGTCACTTATGACTCTATGGGGTATGTTATTCTTTTATATTAATTTTAAAATTTATTTGTAGGGGCGGGTGACGCCACCACCCGCCCCTAAAAATATTTTTTAATTTTATTCCAGAAATTCATTTAAATCTTTCCATATAGCAAAAAAATAAAAAAATAAAACTTCTACATTATGATTATTGTGAACTATAGATAAAAAAATATACCAAGTATATTTCAGTGTATATAAAGGTTAAGATTGTTGAAACCCTAAAGTATGGCTTGAGTTATATTAGATACTATATAGTCATAGCCGTATGTATGATCATAATAATTTTTTGGATCACTAAATGACTTTAAAAGAAAAAGTTATCAACTATAAAGTTTAGATCTCATCATTCTCTACAATTGTGTTATAAATTTTGACTTCATCCGAGATCACATAAAAGAGTTATAATTTTTTTATGTGGAACCATTTTTAGGGGCGGGTCATGCGATCACCCGCCCCTAAAAATATATTTTTAGGAACGGGTGATGCCATCACACGCCGCTAGAAAATCCACCATTTTCAGGGGCGGGTGTGGCGTCACCCGCCCCTATAAGTGCTATTTTTAGGGGCGGATGATGCCATCACCCATCCCTAAAAATGATACCCATTTGTAGGGGCACGTGATGATATTACCCATTTCTAAAGGTACTTTTCTAAGGCCTAGTCGGATGCTACAGTTACCGTACTCTATTTATAACGGTAGGTTACCTTTTGACCTGTGTCTATAAAAACAGGACGTCTCTGCGAATCCTTTTTAGAAGTGAATGGAACTCTTAACGACTGGTGAGGCACTAGTTCGGATTGCTCGGTTTTTATATAATAGAGTAGGCCTGTCA
Source organism: Panicum hallii (assembly GCF_002211085.1). Lineage (NCBI taxonomy): Eukaryota > Viridiplantae > Streptophyta > Magnoliopsida > Poales > Poaceae > Panicum > Panicum hallii. The sequence continues at coordinate 56,469,401 of NC_038044.1, forward strand.
CGTTTATTACTCGCACATAAAGCATCGAACTATAAATTTTGGTGGTGGCGGCACTAATTTCTTAATATTCATACCATTCTTTCATATTTTTGGTAGTGACCCATATTTCAGGCCTTTCACGTTTATTTTCCCATAATTTGTCTTGGCAGAGCACATTTACGTAAGTGAATGGCAAGCATGTTGTATTATTAGGTTGTAGTGCTGACATGATAGAATAACGCCAATTGCCATGCATGTGGAAATTAAAGTGTACGCAACTAACGCCTGATTGCCGTAATTGAATCACCCACTAACTTCTGTCTTTTTTGCCAACAATTACACTTCTTTCTAGCCAGTAGCTAGTAAATGACGTCATGGCACTACCGGAAACTAGCACTTTGCCGAGTGCCAAATACTTTGCCGAGCGCAAAATATCGGGCACTCGGCAAAGATACTGTTTGCCGAGTGCCGCACTCGGCAAAGACAAACACACGGTGAACTCACCCTTTACCGAGCGCTGGGCACTCGGCAAAGAAAAACACTCAGCAAAGAATGTTTCGCCGAGAGCCGTGCACTCGGCAAAGGATTACACTCGGCAAACGAGCGCCAGGACGTAACGGTAGTTCACGCCGTGACTCTTTGCCGAGTGTCTGGACCAAGACACTCGGTAAAGATAACTTTTGCCGAGTGCCTGGGCCATGAGCATGGGTAGTTATGGGAGCAAGAGCCATACAACCTAGTTGATAGTTTAGAGGAAAACGAAGATAGGATGGATGCAATGATGGATAATTTTATCCAACAGGTTGAGAATGCTGCTGAGGTACCGGAATATTTTGCTCTGCTTGCATCATCAAAAGAACCATTACATGGGGCCACTACTTTGTCACAGCTTGCTGTTGTGACACGGTTAATGGCTATAAAGTCCAAGTACAACTTTTCAGTAAGTTGTTATAATGATCTTGTTGACTTAATTTCGGACATACTTCCGAAACCTCACAAGTTCCCGAAAGACTTTTACTACTCAAAGAAGCTATTAGCTGGTTTAGGGATGCCGTATAAAAAAATCTATGTGTGTGAGAACAATTGCATGTTATTTTGGAAGAACAATGAAAATCCCAAGTACTGTTCGTTTTGTAAGAAGTGCAGATACAAGAAGGTGGTGAAAAAAGATGAAAGTATGCAGATAACAAGTGTGCCCGTTAAGGTGTTACGGTACCTACCATTGAAACCAAGGCTTCAACGGTTGTACCTGTCTCAGAAGACTGCAAAACACATGAGATGGCATAAAGAGGGAATTCGTAATAATACAGGATGCATGAGCCATCCATCTGATGGTACAGCTTGAAAGGCCCTTGACCATTATGATCCAAGTTTTACAAGTGACCCTCGGAATGTGTGTGTTGGGTTGGCCACTGATGGCTTCACTCCCTTTAACTCAAATGCTTCCCCCTACTCATGGTGGCCAGTGATAACAATTCCATACAATCTTCCACCATCATTATGCATGAAAGATGAGTATGTGTTCTTGACGCTCATTATACCTGGCCCTGACAATCCCGGTAAGCGTTTGAACATGTTCATGGAACCATTGATTGATGAGCTGCATGACTTGTGGAATGGAGTTAGGACATATGACAGGAGTCGGAAGGAATACTTCAATATACGAGTAGCATTTCTTTGGTCTATTCATGATTTCCCTGCATGGAATGTTCTCGTGATGGAGCACGCACGGTCGTCTATGTTGTCCGATATGCATGGGTGATACAGATGCTTTTCGTTTGAAATATGGTGGCAAATTCTAGTTTTTTGACTGTCACCGTTGGTTCTTGTCTCATGATCACCCGTTCAGGAGTCAACGGGATGTCTTTCGTAAGAACACAATCGTTACTAAGGGTCCACCCAAGCGTTTGACCGGTCACGAGCGTGTTGAAAGTCTAGACATCGCATTACCTTCGGTGGATAACTTGCATTACCTTGCTTATGGATATGTTATGGATACGTTAATAAGTAACTGCTTATGGACATACATAAGTAACTGCTTTGGAGGTTATTGACATCATGTGGTATCTCGTTCTTTAATTGTACTTATTGGATGTATTTGGTGATTGAATTCTGCTTATTGGATATGTTTTTGGTGATTGGGTTTCATAGCTGCTTGCAGATCCCAGTATTTTTGTCGGCCACCTCAGCCGACGAAATTACTTGTCAGTATTTTCGTCGGCCACCGCGGTTGACGAAAATAGTATAAGTAATTTCATCGGCCACGGGCCGATGAAAATACGTGACCTATTTTCGTCGGCCTTGGAAGCCGACAAAACATTAACAAGTATTTTCATCGGCTCATGCGGCCGACGAAAATACCGTTATTTTTGTCGGCAGCCGACGAAAATAAGCATATTTTCGTCGGCCGACGGGGGCCGACGAAAATAGCTATTTTCATTGGCATTGGGCCTATTTTCGTCGGCTTCTGGCCGACGAAAATATCCTATTTTCCTGTAGTGAGATGTGTATGAAGCAAAGAAGAATATGGGGGTTCAAGCTCTGAACACAAAAGGACAAATCGCCACAATGGTGTAGAACAAGAACGGGACCTAATTCACAGCAAAAGGACTCGACGTCACAGTTACAATAGAATATGTATATTTGTTGATGGAAAAGTAAAACTAAATAAAATCCAAACCCTAATCTGACGGTGGCTACTGAATATATGCTCCAAGGGTTGACCTAGACCCCCCGGTCACGCCCCTTTTGGCTTCAACATGATACATGGGCCAACAGGCTAAAAGACGACAACGCAGCACTCTGACAGATTCTAGACGTCCACTTATTTTGATAAATTCCATTGACTCAGATGGAATTATGATGTGGGACCAGTTCCATTGGAAGCTCTATAAAATTCTTTTTCCATCTATATAAAGAACGTCCAAAACGAGCTCCGTATGCGACCTGGGCATCGTTTTTGTGCATGCTGCTCCTGGACTCTAAGGTGGATTCGAACTTGAGTTGTTTTGAGGCTCCACCTTGGCGACTCAAACTGAATTAGACTTGAGGCTCCTTCTTTGCTTGGACACCTTTACTGAACTCTTTTTCTATGTGATGCGCTAATTATAGTCATATGCATGAGTGTCCTGTCCTCATCCTCATCAGGAGCTCATGTGCAGTCGAAGCGTGCGGCAGTCACGCGGTCGCCGGTGGGGAGGAAGAGGCACGCTGGGAGGCTAGGAGCTCGCGGGGCTTGTTGACGCAGGCAAGGAGGAAGAGAAGTGCAGACGGAGGTGGGGGTGGTGGGCGAGGGCGTGGAGGAGTCACGAGCGCGTGGGCGTGGGCGCGGGGGAGTAGCGAGCAATAGCGTCGCATGGGATGAGCTGATGGCTTCGCAACTCGAGTCAGTCTCACAAAATAGGGAGGACATACAGGAGGACGCTCGTGATAATTGTCGTTCTCTTTGCCAGACCTCCTCACACAATTATTCTTTTACACCGCTACTAGCAAATATGCCGGTGCGTTGGAACGGGACCTAGACAGAAAATTATAAATCACAATATTCATGCCAATAAACATAAAACAGTCATGATAAAATTGAATGTTAAACATTAAATTATCTCAGATCTACATTATGCAACATAATTTGGCATGTTAACAAAAATTAGTATTGCTTGTAAAGTTAGGACAGCAAGTTTAAAATGTCATCGTCTTGTTATTGATTTATACATTTTTCCGGTTGGATGCTAAAGAGGGGGGGGGGGGGGGTGGATTTGAAACCCCCGTGTGAAAAGGCTAGGAAGTAGAGAGATCCTTGCATGTATGCATGCATGCATGGAGTCATGCAAGGAAAAATTTCCATTGAAAGGGGGCGGAGCCCAGTTTGACCCCAACTGTATTCCGCCAGTGCTCCTAGGCTCCTACAGCCCCCAGGATCAGCTGCTAGTAGGAAGCAGGAGTGCCTTGAGGGTGCAAGAAATTTAGGTGGGAGGGGGCACCCTGGCCATCTGCACCATGGTGCCCGGGCAATGATGCTTAAACACAGCAGCTGGTCAGATGGTCTCACGCGAAGCAGATGTCTTGACGAAGACTTGAGATAAAACGAGAATAGGCGTCAGGTGATTGACGGAGTGTCGGAGTGCACACAACACGCTGCACGAATGGCGGCCTTCAACATAGACGACGGCGATGATGGTGACACGACCGCTGCTTTCTGCTCGGCTCCGACGATTCTTGCGCTGGATATGGAACCGATAGAATGTTTTCGTCGGCATTGTTGTTTGCACTTTGTTTGGGAGGCCGGGAGTCCGTCCACTCAGATAAAAGGAAGCAGAGGCCATGATGGGATGCCACGACGGGCGTTGCCGTGTCCGACGCTATCACGGGGCTGTGGGACTCTCACTAGCGAAGGATTCGTAGGACGCACGAAAATCAACGGACCAAGGCAGAACGTGCTTTAGAATTAGGAACAGAAATAGAAATAGATTTGACCAAACCTTTTTTTGTGTTAACCACTAATCCAAACAGACTTTTAAGGTAACCGATGGAAACTAAATAGGGAGTGTAATTTACCAGTGTTTTATCTCTAAAACCTGTCATCCAAACAGGCAAAATGTTGTCGAGACTTGTGATTTAGTTGTTTAAACAAGCGTGTTGTTGTGTTCCGGCGAACAGTTGAGCCCCCTCCCCTTGTTTTCCCTCCATTCTTCCAAAATTAGAGGCTCTTGAGCTGCCGCCACTCTGTTTCACCTGTTTCTTCCTCGCCTGGGCTCTCCCTTGGCATGCACGCCATTTTTAGCACCTCATTTCGCTCCTCAATCGTCTCGGATCCCTTCCGACAAACCACGACCACCACCCAATCCCCACCTCCGATCGCCTTCCGGCGGAACGCGCCCCGTTCCGCCGCCCGCCGCTGCAGTGCCATGCGCCTGCCGCCGCCGCGGAGGACGAAGCAGCACAGGCACGGGAGGACCAGCAGGAGGCTCTGACCGCCGTCGCCGCCGCGGCCCGCCCGATGGGCAACGTCTGCGTCGGCAACCGCTTCACCAAGAACCGCTTCTTCGGCCACTTCTCGCTCTGGCCCGCGCGCTCGCGCTCAACCGGCACGCCCTCCAACCCCACCACCACCTCCCGCTCCGTCCCCGTCGTCCAGGTCCAGCCCAGCGAGTCCGACGCCAAGACGTCGCCGCCGCCGCCGACCACCGCTCCGGCCCCCATCGTCATCTCCGAGCCGGGACCGGCGCCGCTTCCCGAGCCGCAGCCGACGCCGCCGCCCAGCGAACTCGACCCGTCACAGCCGCCGCCGCAGGCGTCACAATCACAACAACAACCTGCTTCGCAACCGCAGCCGCAGCCGCAGCCGCAGCAGCAGGCCCGGCAGCAGTCGCGGAAGAAGGCGGCGCACATCAAGCGCATCTCCAGCGCCGGGCTGCAGGTGGAGTCGGTGCTCCGGCGCAAGACCGAGAACCTCAAGGACAAGTACAGCCTGGGGCGAAAGCTCGGGCAGGGCCAGTTCGGCACCACGTACCTGTGCGTCGACAAGGGCACGGGGCGGGAGTACGCGTGCAAGTCCATCGCCAAGCGGAAGCTCGTCACCGACGAGGACGTGGAGGACGTGCGCCGGGAGATCCAGATCATGCACCACCTGGCGGGGCACCCCAACATCATCGGCATCCGGGGCGCGTACGAGGACGCCGTGGCGGTGCACGTGGTCATGGAGCTCTGCGCCGGCGGCGAGCTGTTCGACCGCATCGTGCGGCGGGGCCACTACACGGAGCGGCAGGCGGCGGAGCTGGCCAAGGTCATCGTCGCCGTCGTGGAGTCGTGCCACTCGCTCGGGGTCATGCACCGGGACCTCAAGCCGGAGAACTTCCTCTTCGTCGGCAACGACGAGGAGTCGCCGCTCAAGACCATCGACTTCGGCCTCTCCATGTTCTTCAGGCCAGGTAGCTAGGTGCAGTTGCACTGTATATATGCATGCACCTGATCGATAAAACGAACATGTCGATGAACAACAAACACATTGCAATGTTGGGTCGCAGGAGAGGAGTTCATGGACGTGGTCGGGAGCCCGTACTACGTGGCGCCGGAGGTGCTGAAGAAGCACTACGGGCAGGAGGCGGACGTGTGGAGCGCCGGCGTGATCATCTACATCCTGCTCTGCGGCGTGCCGCCCTTCTGGGCGGAGACGGAGCAGGGCATCTTCGAGCAGGTGCTGCACGGCTCGCTAGACTTCGACTCCGACCCGTGGCCCAGCGTGTCGGACAACGCCAAGGACCTGCTCCGGAGGGTGCTCATCAGGGACCCCAGGAAGCGGCTCACCGCGCACCAAGTCCTCTGTGAGTACTACTAGCTACTACCAACATTGTGTTGCTTGCTGCCTGCTGGTGTGCGCGCCATGGCTGATCGTGCTCCTCGACTGGCCGGCTTCCTCCTGCTCGCAGGCCACCCGTGGCTGCAGACGATCGGCTCGGTGCCGGACAAGCCGCTGGACTCGGCGGTGCTCTCACGGCTGAAGCAGTTCTCGGCCATGAACAAGCTCAAGAAGATGGCCCTGAGGGTGAGCTTGCTGTTTCTTTCTTTCCTGTTGCATGTGTGAATGTGAAAATAAGGATGTTTGGGATGACACTGAATCTGATCTTGGTTGTTGTTGCAGGTGATTGCGGAGAACTTGTCGGAGGAGGAGATCGCGGGGCTGAAGGAGATGTTCAAGATGATGGACACCGACAACAGCGGGCAGATCAACTTCGAGGAGCTCAAGGCTGGACTTCAGAGGGTCGGCGCCAACATGAAGGAGTCGGAGATCTATCAGCTCATGCAGGCTGTAAGTTTGTTCTGCTTTCTTCTTTCAGTCATGTATGGGAATCAAATAACTCTTGTTCCAATGTCTTTTTGGTATTCTCGCAGGCTGACATTGACAACAGTGGCACCATAGATTACGGAGAGTTCATAGCTGCCACGCTGCACCTCAACAAAGTTGAAAAGGAAGACCATCTCTTTGCCGCTTTCCAGTACTTCGACAAAGATGGCAGTGGATACATCACGGCTGATGAGCTGCAGCAAGCATGCGACGAGTTCGGCATAGAAGATGTCCGGCTTGAAGACATGATCGGCGAAGTGGATCAAGACAATGTACTATAAAATTCATAATAACCAATCCTCAAAATCTCTATTAAGCATGATGCATTCATAATCATATGGTTCTGATGAATTTGTTTTGATCTTCCTCTGCAGGATGGGCGCATAGATTACAATGAGTTTGTTGCGATGATGCAGAAATCGACTGGCGGCTTTGGCAAGAAAGGCCACCAGTACAACCTTAGCATTGGGTTTAGGGATGCCTTGAAGCAGGCACATAGCTGACAATGTTGTAGTGTTGCACTGAAGCATACTCTCTGTACTATGTGAAATGGTGCTGTGCATACGTGTTGTAAATGTGTAACACCCTGAAAATTTGCAAACTTAAAGCTACGCGTTAGAGTATCCTGGCCGAAAATGTATTCGTCGTGAAACCCTGATTCTCTCTGTTTCGCCGTCACGCTAACGCCCCGACGCGAGCCTGACCGCCGCATTGCTCATTCGCTAGGGTAATCCGTAGAAACGGTTCAATGTCGAAACCCTAAAACCCAACCGGAACGCTGTCCCGTTCCGTTTCGCCCAATGGCCTGTCACTCACGCGCGACCACCCGCCGCGATTAGCGCCGGCGCGACTCCTCTCCTCCCTCTCTCCTCGCGCGAATCCCGCGCGCGTGGCCGACCGGCCGCGGTCACCGCCGCGACCGGCGCCGGCGCTTCTCCCTCCCTCTTTTTCTTTCTCTCCCTATTTCTTTTCCCCTTTCTTCTTTTCTTTCTTTTTCCTTTCTTCCCTCTCTCTTCTTTCTTCTTTCTTCCTTCCTGCTTCTCCCCTTTTTCCTCTGTTCCCGCGTACCGAGCACCACCCCGCACACCGCTCCGGCGCCTGGCGCTCCTGCCCTTGCGCGCGCGCCACCTCACCCTCGCACACGCCGCCGTACGCGCGCGCGCCGCCGACCCTCGCGCGCACGCGCACGCGCACGGCCGAGCCACGACGCGCTCGCGTGCCGCGCCGCCCGCCGTGCCGACCGCGCGCGGCTGTGCCGTGGCGACGCGCCGCCCGCCGCTGCACCCCGCCTCGCCGCCTGTGTCGCCGCCTGTGCCGCCCCTGTGCCCGCCTCGCCGCTCGTGCCCCGCCCCGCGACAAACGCAAGCGGCCGAGCTCCATTGAAGAGGCCCCGCACCGCCCGCCGGCCGCCGCTACCCCCTTCCCTCTCCGCTCCACCGCCCTCCGCCGCTATAAATTGGCCCCCACGCAACCCCGAGCGCCTCACCACCGCCACCGCCTGCCTCTGCCCTCTCCCCTCGCCTCCAGCGCCGCCGCCACGCCTCGCACGGCCGCCGCCCACCGGCCTCCGTCGCCCCGCCCGCACGCACCATCCCGGCCCAAGGTGCGTGGGGGAATCGGCTCCCCTCCTCCCCCTTCCCCTTTTCCCCCTCTGCCCCGTGCCGTCCTGAGCCCCGGACGCCGGGATTAGGGGCCGGCCCGAGCTTCCCCCTCCCTCCTCTGTTTCACGGGTGAGGGGAGGGAGAAGAAGGGGAGATCTTTACCTATAGCCCCCTCCCCTTTCTTGTTTTATCCAAAGGACCCCCCCCTCCTTTAACTACTCCTTTTGCTAATAAAACCTCACTCTTTTTATTATTCCAAACCAAGTCCCTCCACCACGTAAACCTAATTACACTCGACATCTTTTAACGTGTCCTGCGTATTTTTAGAAATTGCAAATAGGCCCTTGTTCCCTCCAGATACTTACGAATAAACCCCCAGAGCCCGGTTTAAGCCCTGAAACCACCTTTAGCGCGTCATTTTATGTGTGAAACGACCTCCGATTGACCCGAAACTTTACCACTCCGCTTCTAGTATAATTTTAGCCGTGCCATTAAGAAACCACCCAGAGATATTGCCCCTAACTCTGTAACTAAATTATTTCCGATTCAAGCCTATCGGTAAAAGCTTTTAGCTCTTTCGGTTGATTGTGTGTCTGTTTGTTTGCGTCGTAGGACACGGAGTGAACGACGAGGTTCCCGACCGCGACCAAGCAACTGAGGACCAGTACTGCGACCCCGAACCCGAAGGACAGTGCTTCGATCAGGACTTCCCGCAAGGGTTTGACGATGGCAAGTTCAATTCCGCCCTTTGATGCATATTTCTGTCCTAGTTTTTATAAACACGACCCAATGGCCTGTTTTTATAAAATTGCATGGTTTTGCGTGCTGAAAACATGGTAGGATAGCCACCCTTGTTTGAGATAACCCTACCTTGACCACCTGATTTTATAAAGAAAATGTGTGTGTGTGTGGGAAGGGATACAATGTGGTTTTGAAAGACGAGTTAGACGGGATGGATGGCATTTCTGTGTGAATTGCCGTTGGTATGCTCGTACCTGTGTGGTTGAGCGTGGATGGGAGATATCCATCTTGTCACCCCTAAGGACTGAGTTGATGTGACATCTCACCTAGCTTCTCGTAGTGCGAACCACTTGACCGTTGTATGGGCAACGGCTTGGCCTAACCCCGTTAGTTAGTCTGATAGCCATCAGGAGAGCTGGGAGCAACGGGTGATCAAGGAGACGGGATAAGCTCTGTGTGACTTATGCCCCGGTTAAACCTCGGTGATAGGTCGAATGACCCCTTGATAGATCCCGTGATGGCTAGTCAGGTCTAGCTACGGTGGGTAAGGGCTTCGATGGGATCTGCACCGGCACTAAGGTGTTCGTGCTGTGGTACCCCACCTGTGGGTAAAGTTGCACACCTCTGCAGAGTTAAAACCTATTCGAATAGCCGTGCCCACGGTATTGGGCAGGTTACGGTGTGGTCACATAACTAGTGTTTCTCTCTGGGAATGGATGGACTGGTGTGAGTTGTTTGGAAAGTGTCCGGCAGTTGTGCCGTGTGCTACGGCGGACGGGGAGTCCGGTAGCAGTTTAAAACTTGGATCCTGCGTGGATCAACATCGCATGCTCTTTGGTACTTGGAAACTTGTTTTAAAAATGTTTTAAGCGAACCCCTGCATACAACCGTGTTTTCCGCAAATAAACCCTAACATTATCCTTGGATTAACCTGTGCATTTAATTCTGTTATACCCCCCTCCGTGGGTGCGATTGGACTTGCTGAGTACGTTTGTACTCACCCCTTCCTTACTTTTACAGTGGAAGACCCAGACTACGTCCCCGAAGACAACGAGTAGGGTTTCGTCCTGCACCCAGTCTTGCCTGTGGGTGAGGTCACCGTTGGAGCTCCGCATGGCGCAAGACTCTGATGATCCTTTGTTCGTAGCTAGTGTAGTTGTGTGGGTTGTGGTTGTAATCCTCGCGATAGTGGCGCTTCACTGCCCATTACCGCGTAGAGTTGTACGGTGATGTACCATCTGATGTAATAAAAGTGTTATCAGCCTCCTGGGACTGATAAAACAACACTTTTAAGTCTTCCCTGATGGGGGGACGCTTCAGGTGGTATCAGAGCCGTAGGCTGGCCGTAGGACGTGGCCCTAGGAGCGAGACCCCTTTTTAGGCCCTAGAACTTGTCCTGACATAACCCTTTGCTTACACAAACACTCACCGCTGATTTCTTTACCCTGTTCCAGATGGCTGACAATGGATGGGTCAACGGAATCTGCCACGCAGAGCCCGGCCTCCCCAAGCTACTATTGCTCAGCCTGGAACGCATTGGAATCATGGAAACGCCGGAGTACGCCTACCGAGAATACCTCTCCGGTAGCACCCTTCGGTGCGACACGATGTTTTTTGTGGAGAGGAGCACCCGCTACCCTGATGTGGACCCTTGGTTCATCTCCACCACTGGCTTTCGCTTCCCCGACACGTACCGAAAAGCCGCTCGTAAAGCCCTGCGACGGCTGCGTGTGCTCTACAAGCACCACCTTCAGCGGACCCCTATGGGATTTTTCCCACCCGCTGAAAGAAGTGGACGCGCTTGGATTGCCCGAATGAGGAGACTTGGACGAGAAGAAGAAGACTTAGAAGATACGGTCTCCCACCTATCCATCTACCTTTCTGGCTTGGATGCACTCTGCCGCGAGCAGTCGGCACAACTAAAGAAGCTAATCCAAGGGATTGAAAAGATAACCCAGGAGCTGGAGGAACAACGGACAAGAGCTGCAACCGCCGAGTATTCCTTAGCCGCCCTCCAAGCCCAGATGCAAGAGTACGAGAACCGCAACGGAATAGGTGGGTGGATAGAAGAAGAAGAAGAAGAAGAACCCATGGAAACCCATTGGGATAAGGGTACTCAGACCGAAGACGAGATGGATCGGTTCCTTCCAATAAAGAAGCGCTCTATCAGGACCGAGGAAGAATCCCCATGATAGGATTAGCACCCCTAGCAAAAACCCTACCCTAATGACCACGTATCCATGAAAACTGTACCACCCTTGTTGTAATAATAAATATCATCTACTCGCTTTTGCACCTGTACCATGTTGTTTACCCTACTTCTGTTTCAGATGGCTGAGGAAGGATGGACCCAGGGCGATTGCCAAGCTGCGCCTGGATTTCCCAGCCTATTGATCAACACCCTCGAAGACCTTGGCGTTACGGAGCGCCCAAGGTACTACAGCCGAGAGTACGAGCACCATGGTACCCTCCGCTGCAGGGTGATCCTGGTCATCGCCAGGAGCAACCGCTACCCCGACATCCAGCCCTGGCGCGCGACCGCCACAGGGTTTAGACACCAAGACGCCTACCCCTTGGCCGTCAGGAAAGCGCTCCGTTATTTGTGCCGGATCTTTGAAGAACACCTCGCCCCCATGCCAGCGAAGTTCCTCCCGCCGGCCATCAGAACCCCAGTCTGGGAAGCACGCATGAGAAACCTGGAGCGACGTCGCCACGAAGAAGGCCCCCTGTACCAAGTGGCTACTTACCTAGCCGCCCTGGACCAACTTTTTGATGAGCAAGCCAACCTTCTGAGGGAGCAGACCCATCGAGCCGAGCAAGCAGAGCTCGCAGTAAGACTGCAGCAGATCCGAGCCCCCATGCTGAGGCAAGAGCCGCAGCCGCGGTTAGCAGCGAAGCCGTAGCCCAAGAGAGCCTCAGGCAAGCTCGAGACCGGCGTATGCAAGATTGGACCCGTAGCGGAACGCCAGTCCCGGCAATTGGAGAAGACCATGTTTTACTCGGGACACCCGTCATAGGATGGGGAACGCTCTTTGGAAGCACACCAGCACCACCCGAGAACCCTGAAAGCTCTGCTGCCGCCGTCGAGAGAGACGCTGCAGCGCAACCCTCGACCAATGGAAATCCTGAGGACGACGAACAAGGATCACTCACGCTCGCCGCCCCAGAAGAAGGCCTGCCCCGCGAGTAGAATGATCGACGTCACCCTAGTGATGTGTCCCCAGCCGTTTTTGTTTAAATCGTGCCTGATCCCGGACGAGTAGTACGAGACCTAGCCTTACCCCAGCTGTACCCCGTTGCAGTAATAAAGTTGCATGTGCTTGTTGTTTGTAATGTTGTGTGCTATTTTGTTGTGTGCTACGTGCTATATAATTACTGGCAGGAAGTAGATTCCGCCGTATATACGTATTAAACAACTTAAACATCACCTAATCGTAACCCCACTCTAACCAATCAACAGATGATTCCCCGGAGCGTCACGAGGGCCTCCCGTAGCCGGAACCCCGCAGCCGCTGGTGCCAGAGCCCAGCCTGCTGGGCAGGATCCTGCTCAGGCAGAACAAGAAGTAAGCCAGAACCGAGGAGAAAATCAAGGAGAAGAGCAACTACCACCACCCCCACCCCTCGGAGACCTGGCGCAGATCATCCATAACCAGACCCTCATACTGGAGACTCTGGCGAATGCCCTCATTAACCGGCAGCCACGAGGGCAGAATATGAACGACAAGCTGACGGCCTTCCTAAGGACCAAGCCACCCACCTTCGCCGGATCCAGCAACCCGTTGGATGCTGACGACTGGTTGCGAGTGATTCAGAGGAAGCTCGAACCATTCGAATGCCAGGACCGGGATAAAGTCCTACTGGCAGCCCATCAGCTCACCGGAACGGCATTATCCTGGTGGGAAAACTATTGTGCCGCAGCCGAGAATGCCTCTACCATCACCTGGGGAGAATTTGTAAGAGAGTTCCGCCGCTACCACATCCCTTCGGCCACTATGAAGCGCAAGGCGGATGAATTCCGCGCACTACAACAGGGGAATATGACGGTGGAAGAATACACCCACCGATTCATAGAATTGGCCCGATATGCGCCGGAAGAGGTGAACGACGACGATAAAAAGCAAGACATGTTCAAGAAGGGGTTAAGCCCAGAGCTTCGGACATTGCTTACTCCCCAGATCTACCCGGACTTCAACACCCTGATGAACAAGGCCATCCTCACAGAAAGGGCCAAGGCCGAAGAAAGAAAGGACAACAAACGCAAGTTCTTGGAAAGTAAGGCTCGCCAACAAGACCGTTTCCAGAAGCCGAGAAATTCCAGCTATACTGCACCAGGAACTCAGGCCCCAATGCAGTATAGAACTCAGTCCCAGGTGACAGGATCACAGGCCCCGCCTAGAAGCCAGAATACCTCGAGGGCCCCGCAAAGCAGTGCAAGACAGGCCACCCCCGACAACAACAATGTTAGGGCTTGTTTCAACTGCCGAGAGACAGGGCACTTCATCGCCAACTGCCCTTACGCCAAGAATAAGCCGGCAACATCGGCCTTCTCCGACACAGTGAATGGGCCCAGACCAGCCCTGACCGGTGCCAACCGAGTGCCCGTCCGCAACAACGACAACAGCCAGCAGGTGAAGCAACAATCATTTGGACGAGCCCGCGTCAATCACATCGACGCGCAGGAGGCACAAGAAGCCCAGGGCGTAGTGCTCGGTGAGTACTTAGTCAACTCAGCTCTGGCGACAGTATTATTTGATTCTGGAGCATCACACTCGTTTATATCCTCGAGCTATGTGGAGAAGCACAAAATACCTACAGTACTACTAAAAACACCCCTATTAACCCGGACGCCTGGAGGCGACATCAATTGTCAATTAGGTTGTCCCCGGGTAAGGATCAATTTAAGTGGGGTAGACTTTCTAGCAGATTTGGTAGTACTTAAGCCTGGGGGAATAGATGTGATCCTTGGGATGGATTGGTTAAGCCGACACAATGGTCTCATAGGCTGCACCGACAAAGTGGTACACCTAACAAACCACGAAGGAGTACAAGTAATCTGCCGAACCCGAGATAGTAAGTTTGATCCAATGGTATTTAGCATGGAAGCCAAGCCTTTAGAAGGAGTCACGGTAGTAAACGAATACCCAGATGTGTTCCCCGAAGAGCTCCCCGGTATGCCGCCAGATAGGGATATAGAGTTCGTCATAGACCTTATCCCCGGAACATCTCCGATAGCCAAGAGACCCTATAGGATGGCAGCCTCTGAATTGACAGAATTAAAGAAGCAACTAGAGGAACTGCAGAGGATTGGCTTCATCAGACCAAGCTCGTCGCCATGGGGAGCCCCAGTGCTGTTTGTCAAGAAGAAAGATGGGAGTATGAGGTTGTGCGTGGACTACCGAGCACTGAATGAGGTTACCATTAAGAACAAGTACCCTCTTCCCAGGATTGATGACCTTTTCGATCAGCTAAAAGGAGCCAAGTATTTTTCCAAGATCGATCTAAGGTCAGGATATTTCCAGCTCAAGATTAAGGAAAGTGACATCCCTAAGACAGCTTTCGTCACCCGCTATGGGCAGTTTGAGTTCACCGTAATGTCCTTCGGACTAACCAATGCCCCTGCTTACTTTATGAACCTCATGAACAAAGTGTTTATGGACGAGCTGGATAAGTTTGTCGTAGTCTTTATCGACGACATACTTATTTACTCCAAGAGTGTTCAGGAACATGAACAACATCTGCGGGTAGTATTGGAAAAATTAAGGATACACAAACTATATGCAAAATTTAGCAAATGCGAATTCTGGCTGGAGAGAGTAGCTTTCCTTGGTCACATTCTGACCGCGGAAGGAGTAGCAGTGGACCCAGAAAAGGTTGAAGCCGTATCCAATTGGCAGCAACCGACTAACGTTAGTGAGATCAGAAGCTTTCTTGGATTAGCCGGATACTATCGGAGATTTATTGAAGGATTCTCTAAGATAGCCCGACCCATGACGGAACTTCTTAAGAAGGAGAAAAAGTTCGCTTGGACAGAATCCTGTGAGAGGAGTTTTCAAGAATTGAAGCGAAGACTGACAACCGCCCCAGTACTGACCCTACCGGACATTCATCGGGATTTTGTCATTTACTGTGACGCGTCCCGACAAGGATTAGGATGTGTACTGATGCAAGACGGGAAAGTCGTTGCATATGCCTCCCGCCAACTCAAGACTCATGAGCAGAACTATCCGACCCACGATTTGGAACTAGCAGCCGTAGTGCATGCCCTTAAAATTTGGAGACACTACCTGATCGGAAATAAGTGTGAGGTTTACACCGACCACAAGAGTCTAAAGTACATCTTTACTCAGCCAGATTTAAATTTAAGGCAGAGAAGATGGTTGGAGTTGGTCAAGGACTATAATCTGGAAATTCAGTATCACCCCGGAAAGGCGAACGTGGTAGCCGACGCCTTAAGCCGGAAATCCTATGGACCCAAGGATGACAACCTGCGCGAGGAAGTGGCACGATTAAATGTGCACATTGTCCCTCGAGGTTCCAGCCATGTGTTAAGCGTCCAATCAACCCTAGAGGATAGAATTAGCGAGGCTCAAAGCTCGGATCAAGAGTTAGTAAAGATCTGCAAGCAAACTGGAGAAAACAAAGCGCCAGGTTTCAGAGTGGATGATAAGAAAATATTATGGTACGGGGATAGGATTTGTGTACCCCAGAGTGGAGATTTCCGGCAATTGATCATGGACGAAGCCCATAATTCGGCCTACTCCATCCACCCGGGATCCACCAAAATGTATATGGACATAAAGCAAAAATATTGGTGGAACGGAATGAAGGCGGATATTGCAAGATTCGTGGCTCACTGTGACACTTGTCAAAGGATAAAGGCCGAGCATCAAAAGCCGGCAGGATTATTGCAACCCTTGCCTATTCCGGTGTGGAAGTGGGATGAGATAGGAATGGACTTTGTAGTGGGACTACCCCGAACACAGAAGGGACACGATTCCATATGGGTAATTGTGGATCGGCTCACTAAATCGGCTCATTTTATACCCGTACGAACCACTTATGGTGGAGAAAAGCTGGCAAAACTCTATGTGGAAAATATAGTAAAGTTACATGGAATGCCTAGCAGAATTGTCTCGGATAGAGGAACCCAGTTCACCTCTAGATTTTGGAAAAGCTTGCATCAGGCCATGGGCACCAAGTTGGATTTCAGCTCCGCATATCACCCACAGACGGACGGTCAAACCGAAAGGGTGAACCAGATCATGGAAGATATGCTGAGAGCATGCGTCCTGACCTATGGGAATGATTGGGAACAGAGTCTGCCCTATGCGGAATTCTCGTACAATAATGGCTATCAAGCCAGCCTGGGTATGTCGCCATTCGAAGCCCTCTACGGAAGAAAGTGCAAAACTCCCTTAATGTGGTCGGAAGTCGGAGAACGTGCGCTAGTAGGACCCGCGCTCCTAAAAGAAGCGGAAGAGAAAGTGGCGGAAATCCGCGAGAAATTGAAAGCGGCTCAGTCCCGACAAAAGAGCTATGCGGACAAGAAGAGGCGGGAAATAAGTTTCAATCCGGGAGAATTTGTCTATCTCAAAGTCTCACCCATTCGAGGGACACGAAGATTTCAGGTACAAGGAAAATTAGCCCCTCGATACATTGGGCCGTATCGGGTTCTAAAGAAGGTAGGAGCAGTGGCATACCGACTGGAGTTACCGGAAGAAATGTCAGATATACATCCAGTGTTTCACGTCTCGCAATTACGGAGATGTTTAAGAGTACCCGAGGGAGAATATGTGCCTGTAGAAACAATCGACCTACAGCCGGATCTGCGATACCAGGAAGTACCGGTCAAAATTCTAGACACTGTCACTAAGAGGACCAGAAACTCCGGAGTTCAGTGGAGCAGACACGGAGTAGAAGAAGCGACCTGGGAGCGCGAAGAGGCTCTGAAGAAGGAATTTCCCCATCTGTTTAGGAGCCAACTGAATCTCGAGGACGAGATTCATTTAAGTGGGGTAGGTTTGTAACACCCTGAAAATTTGCAAACTTAAAGCTACGCGTTAGAGTATCCTGGCCGAAAATGTATTCGTCGTGAAACCCTGATTCTCTCTGTTTCGCCGTCACGCTAACGCCCCGACGCGAGCCTGACCGCCGCATTGCTCATTCGCTAGGGTAATCCGTAGAAACGGTTCAATGTCGAGACCCTAAAACCCAACCGGAACGCTGTCCCGTTCCGTTTCGCCCAATGGCCTGTCACTCACGCGCGACCACCCGCCGCGATTAGCGCCGGCGCGACTCCTCTCCTCCCTCTCTCCTCGCGCGAATCCCGCGCGCGTGGCCGACCGGCCGCGGTCACCGCCGCGACCGGCGCCGGCGCTTCTCCCTCCCTCTTTTTCTTTCTCTCCCTATTTCTTTTCCCCTTTCTTCTTTTCTTTCTTTTTCCTTTCTTCCCTCTCTCTTCTTTCTTCTTTCTTCCTTCCTGCTTCTCCCCTTTTTCCTCTGTTCCCGCGTACCGAGCACCACCCCGCACACCGCTCCGGCGCCTGGCGCTCCTGCCCTTGCGCGCGTGCCACCTCACCCTCGCACACGCCGCCGTACGCGCGCGCGCCGCCGACCCTCGCGCGCACGCGCACGCGCACGGCCGAGCCACGACGCGCTCGCGTGCCGCGCCGCCCGCCGTGCCGACCGCGCGCGGCTGTGCCGTGGCGACGCGCCGCCCGCCGCTGCACCCCGCCTCGCCGCCTGTGTCGCCGCCTGTGCCGCCCCTGTGCCCGCCTCGCCGCTCGTGCCCCGCCCCGCGACAAACGCAAGCGGCCGAGCTCCATTGAAGAGGCCCCGCACCGCCCGCCGGCCGCCGCTACCCCCTTCCCTCTCCGCTCCACCGCCCTCCGCCGCTATAAATTGGCCCCCACGCAACCCCGAGCGCCTCACCACCGCCACCGCCTGCCTCTGCCCTCTCCCCTCGCCTCCAGCGCCGCCGCCACGCCTCGCACGGCCGCCGCCCACCGGCCTCCGTCGCCCCGCCCGCACGCACCATCCCGGCCCAAGGTGCGTGGGGGAATCGGCTCCCCTCCTCCCCCTTCCCCTTTTCCCCCTCTGCCCCGTGCCGTCCTGAGCCCCGGACGCCGGGATTAGGGGCCGGCCCGAGCTTCCCCCTCCCTCCTCTGTTTCACGGGTGAGGGGAGGGAGAAGAAGGGGAGATCTTTACCTATAGCCCCCTCCCCTTTCTTGTTTTATCCAAAGGACCCCCCCCCCTCCTTTAACTACTCCTTTTGCTAATAAAACCTCACTCTTTTTATTATTCCAAACCAAGTCCCTCCACCACGTAAACCTAATTACACTCGACATCTTTTAACGTGTCCTGCGTATTTTTAGAAATTGCAAATAGGCCCTTGTTCCCTCCAGATACTTACGAATAAACCCCCAGAGCCCGGTTTAAGCCCTGAAACCACCTTTAGCGCGTCATTTTATGTGTGAAACGACCTCCGATTGACCCGAAACTTTACCACTCCGCTTCTAGTATAATTTTAGCCGTGCCATTAAGAAACCACCCAGAGATATTGCCCCTAACTCTGTAACTAAATTATTTCCGATTCAAGCCTATCGGTAAAAGCTTTTAGCTCTTTCGGTTGATTGTGTGTCTGTTTGTTTGCGTCGTAGGACACGGAGTGAACGACGAGGTTCCCGACCGCGACCAAGCAACTGAGGACCAGTACTGCGACCCCGAACCCGAAGGACAGTGCTTCGATCAGGACTTCCCGCAAGGGTTTGACGATGGCAAGTTCAATTCCGCCCTTTGATGCATATTTCTGTCCTAGTTTTTATAAACACGACCCAATGGCCTGTTTTTATAAAATTGCATGGTTTTGCGTGCTGAAAACATGGTAGGATAGCCACCCTTGTTTGAGATAACCCTACCTTGACCACCTGATTTTATAAAGAAAATGTGTGTGTGTGTGGGAAGGGATACAATGTGGTTTTGAAAGACGAGTTAGACGGGATGGATGGCATTTCTGTGTGAATTGCCGTTGGTATGCTCGTACCTGTGTGGTTGAGCGTGGATGGGAGATATCCATCTTGTCACCCCTAAGGACCGAGTTGATGTGACATCTCACCTAGCTTCTCGTAGTGCGAACCACTTGACCGTTGTATGGGCAACGGCTTGGCCTAACCCCGTTAGTTAGTCTGATAGCCATCAGGAGAGCTGGGAGCAACGGGTGATCAAGGAGACGGGATAAGCTCTGTGTGACTTATGCCCCGGTTAAACCTCGGTGATAGGTCGAATGACCCCTTGATAGATCCCGTGATGGCTAGTCAGGTCTAGCTACGGTGGGTAAGGGCTTCGATGGGATCTGCACCGGCACTAAGGTGTTCGTGCTGTGGTACCCCACCTGTGGGTAAAGTTGCACACCTCTGCAGAGTTAAAACCTATTCGAATAGCCGTGCCCACGGTATTGGGCAGGTTACGGTGTGGTCACATAACTAGTGTTTCTCTCTGGGAATGGATGGACTGGTGTGAGTTGTTTGGAAAGTGTCCGGCAGTTGTGCCGTGTGCTACGGCGGACGGGGAGTCCGGTAGCAGTTTAAAACTTGGATCCTGCGTGGATCAACATCGCATGCTCTTTGGTACTTGGAAACTTGTTTTAAAAATGTTTTAAGCGAACCCCTGCATACAACCGTGTTTTCCGCAAATAAACCCTAACATTATCCTTGGATTAACCTGTGCATTTAATTCTGTTATACCCCCCTCCGTGGGTGCGATTGGACTTGCTGAGTACGTTTGTACTCACCCCTTCCTTACTTTTACAGTGGAAGACCCAGACTACGTCCCCGAAGACAACGAGTAGGGTTTCGTCCTGCACCCAGTCTTGCCTGTGGGTGAGGTCACCGTTGGAGCTCCGCATGGCGCAAGACTCTGATGATCCTTTGTTCGTAGCTAGTGTAGTTGTGTGGGTTGTGGTTGTAATCCTCGCGATAGTGGCGCTTCACTGCCCATTACCGCGTAGAGTTGTACGGTGATGTACCATCTGATGTAATAAAAGTGTTATCAGCCTCCTGGGACTGATAAAACAACACTTTTAAGTCTTCCCTGATGGGGGGACGCTTCAAAATGTAAAGGAAACCCGGGTTCTGAATTAATTCATAGGAGATTTCTTAACTGCTGATGTCATGCTTTTGTGCTCTCAGTAGTTTATTTCAAAGAAAATAAATTATGCTGAACTGGCACCAGCTTGTGACATGACAACATTGGTATTCCACGTTTCCTCAGACAAAATATCGATATTCCACTTTCAATCGAGATAAGAGATAACCGCACTTCGCAGTTTTCGCCGAATGTTAGTGAAGTGAACTTCAATTCGCTACCATATTTAATCCGACCAATCATTTGGATCAATTTATTTTCTCTGACAAAAATAGCTTTTGTTTTTTTTCTATTTTGTGGCACAAGCATGTGTTGGCATTAAAGTTCTTCATATTTTCCTTTTAGGTCGGGGTGCATGATAATTTGGATTTTTTAAATTGATGGTGATGCCATTTTTCTATTCTTCAACGATATTTAAATTTTTGCAACAATTTTTTTGGATAAAGAAAGTTTTATTTAAATATATGCTCACACAATATTTTTCATTTTTCTTTATTCCGGGTGAGGGTAATGAAAATATGAACAGATACAGTTTAAGCTGTCTAGCATGCATATGATGACTCTTCCAAACATGGCAGTAGTGCCTGCTGACTTCTGTGACCCGGAAAAATATTTTCCTCGATCTGCTCCAAATAAGCAAGGATGGGACTCTTGTGTGAATGGCCTAATAAACTTGTGGTAAGGGCGTGCCACTGTGCCACATCATATCTTTCTGATACCTCTAAAGCTTATACTACCATCAGAAGAATTCTGAGGGACTGCAAGCCCTACGGACTCGAGCGACTCTGCATATGTCTTTGGTGTGGTGGTATATGCAAGACTAAATCGGGAAATGTGCTTGACAAGGGGTAGTGATCGAGAACGGGAATAATGGGATGCAAAGTTATACTCAACAATGTACCCTGATACAAATTATGATGGTTTTGTCCATATTGGTTGAGCCCTCCCGTGGGTCTCTATTAAAAAGGGTTGTTAGAGCTACACTTTTAATGATTGGAGATGCTCCAGCATATTACCAATCCAATCCCCATTACCAAAAAAAATTTAGTGATAAAAAAAAACACCTCACTCTTGCCTAAATGAATTAAGAGGATTTCATCCATCTATCCGTTCCACCGGTGAGTGGGTTTTGGTACCGCAGCAACCATCACCAAACACACAAAAGTAGTTATTAGTTATGAAGAGAGAATTTTTTTTAGTAACATGAGTAATCTGCTGCAGATGCTCTTACATTTGTGCCATTATAAAAATACTGGAATTGCAGTCAAATTTCAAGAAATGACATCTTGTATGCTTAATTTATACGGTCTGTGATACAAGAAATGCATAAATGAGTTAATAGTTGCTATGAAAGTGAGTATTCGGTGAACCTAGTCAGCTCACAATGCATATATCACAAATACATGGAAAATCTATGCTTGGATGCTCCAAGAGTGATTTATATAGGTGCGTTCTCTCTGTAAAAGCACTGTAAGAGAGAAAGAAATGTTAACGTTATCCATTTCCCTATATCTGTTAGAATTACCCTTGCAATGAATTTTTTGAGTTATATTTCCTATTTTTGTCTTGCATGGAACAGCTAGAGAGCATCTATCTTCATGTCAGCATAAGTAGCAATGCTTTTCAAAAGATCCTTCAGAAGTGCAGTGTGGCTTCTAGTGTCGCAATTGCGTCCATGACTCTCATAGGGCTATTGCTAGACATTGATCAACAGAATGGCATAATAACATGCTGCAATTCACGGTACCTCCTACAAGAAGGAACACTTCTTTTGACTCATGAACAGATTCAGACTCTGAAGTTCTCTCGGGCTGACAGAAGCACAGCATTCTCTGGAGCAAATGATCACTGGTAAAGAAAAGAGGTATTGTAGGTTCTACTCCATTGGAGATGATCGCAACAAACAGTTATATATATGAGAACAGAGAATTGTAGTTTTCGGGATGGGTATGCCTATGGTACTGATCTGTACACAGAGAGGTGTGTTATTCAGCATCATTGCCTCGGCTTAGGGATCATAGCCTCAGCATCATTGCCAAGCTTGAAGTGTGCTATTCGCGGGGTGTTGACGTCCTTCTACAATTCTGTCTATGATGTGGAATCCACCAGGGCGCTGCATGCTACACGCATATTCCTCAGGATAGAAAAGGCGCTTATGGTGTGGACATGCTGAAACATAACATCCTGACACCTCCCAATCTTATATTATCATCAGGCACAAAGTCTTGTGCACAAGCCCTACAGACTCGAGCAACTGTGCATATGCAATGCCTATTATATGTATACAAAATTAAATACTAAATGAACTTGACAAGGGATATTAAGAATGGAAATACAACAAAGTATGCGGAAATGATAGGTTCAATATCTAGAATTCTAGGGAACATGGACACAATATATAAGCTGCAATAGGGTGAGCACCCAATGTCCTGACGATGGCCATGAACATGACTGCAACTGAATTAATTAGTTCTGTTCTGAACTCAATTCGTTCAGAACTCAGCATGTGGCTTTATTTCCTGAAAATCTACACTACCAAACCGGTGGTATTGAGTTTTCAGACCAGTTTGGATGTAGATGGACGTAGTGGATATTGGAACCAGCAGTGAAAACACATATCACCACCGGCTCATTATCGAAACCAGCAGTGAAAACTAACGCAACTTCCACCGTGGTTCGTGTACGGTACCAGAACCAGCGATGATACATCTTTTTACTACTGGGCCTAGCCACAAAATAGTGGTGATAACAAGGGTTATTTTCACCGCCTGGTTGTGGGGGTATTCTTTTGTATTAAATTTTCTGAATCTTAAATGTAATATTTGAAAATAAAACAATGCCAAAAAGAAGATTGCTGGTGCTTTGGGAACTAGTAGATGAATCTATTTTCTTTTCCTATGAATACAAAGATAATTTCAGTTTAGCAGGGACTAAATTATACAAAAAATTGTATCAGATGGGAAGACCATGCCTAAACAAACTAGGACTAATTTTCTGGATTAGAACTGACAGTAGGTGCAGCATATGAACCAGGTATCGGTTGTCTTTGAGAAGTTTTTTCACTCCATTAGAGATGCAGCAAAATCCAAGAAGATTCCTCAATCCATTTGAGAATGCCAAGGAAACTATATGCAGGCAGAGATGAAATCAATTAGGAGCATTTGAAATAAGGGAAACCCATGTACAAATGCATTTTCTTTAGTTGTTTCGTTGTTATGAGAATAGCTGAAATTCGGCAAAAAAAAGAAATGCCAGTAAGAGTTATTATTTTGTTATGAACTATGGCATCATAAACTCTGTGGTAGGTGGCTGAAAATAATTTGCGCTATGAAAATGAGTTCATGCAAATTGCAGCCAAAAGTGCCACAGTCATTAACCCGCCCATTGGCGGACCCACACGTTTTTAAAAAGCCTGCACAACTGAGCGGGTAGAGCAGCAAATTAGACCTCACATCCTCCGCGCAGATGGTCCGCTGCCGAACCAACCACTCTGCACAAATACATATATATGACAAGTTTTGAACTGCGCTCGGTCTGATTTCGTTTCTCAGTTCATCGTTGCTACTATATTTGTGTAGTGGCATATTTGCACGTAGAAGGTGAAGCATACATCCAACGCAAGGGTGTAGAATCGTACAAGGGTGCGCCATAGCTTGAATAGAGCAAGAATACAGGATGGATGGAGCAGGTTTAGTGACTAGATATGTGGGTATGGGAGACATCGGGTGTTGTCAAATTTGTTCGTTGGCACAGCAGCGGGCTGGCGAAGTACATGACTGCCTTCTTAAGAACAATCTGGACATAGATGGACTTTCTGCGAGGCAAACTCAAGTAGCAACTTAAGAAAGGTAAGCAGCTATCATGTGGAATATGAAGCCCTGTACTCCTGTTTGTCTTGTGAAGATCCCTTCCGTACTTGACAGAATTATTTTTGTATGTACACTATCTATTCCTCTCTGTCTTACGTGTACATGTAACCTAGAACACTAATTATCACAGTTCACATGGTTGAAGTTACAGTGTGTAATAAACAGTGGACTGGATAACAAATTTTCTCTTGAAACAGCAGATTGAACAGATAAACGTAAATTATTACAATGTGGTAGGATTGTTTGGTATATGACCTAACTGGAATTGCCTTGGCGGTCAGGAATTCTCTTAGCGGCTGAAATATAACCGTCAAGGAAAATGTAGTTTTCTTAGTGGTGCTAGTTAGCCTCCAAGGATTGTATATTCCATGGCGGGCAATGAGATCTGCAAATGAGCATTTCCTTAGCAGTTTCGATTGGCCGCTAAGTAAATTGAGCGTTTTCTTGGCGGTTTCATTGGCCAGCCAAGGAAATGGCACGTTTTCTTGGCAGTTGGCAGCTAAGGAAACGTTTGTTAAGTGCATTTATGCTTGTTTTCACTTTAATATGTATAGCAATATGACACTTCAATTCGCACTTGCTAATATGAAGCTAAATGTAAGCTTGTGTCCTAATTTTAATTGTGTATTAGAGAGAAAATTGTAAGGTGTATAAACATCAAAACTTGCCTTGAGTTATATTACACAATTGGAGAGATGTAACCACTTATGAATAATGTATAGTCCAATTTTTATGAAATCTTCTAAAATTTTTATGTCAAGCTTATACAACCACAAAATGAGTCCATGACAATTCACAAAATTTTTGGACCACTTTCAGGTATTGTTATTATTATTTTCAGTTAACTTCTAAATAGAGGATTGAATGTTCCCTAAAAAGTATCTGAATCGCCTGTGGGTGTAAACCATATTATTTATCTATTAGCTGATGATATATTAATGATTTTTTGTTGGCAGTATGCATTTCTTGGCGGTTGGCAGTCAAGAAAATAGCTATTTAGCTTGGCGGTTGATGCTCGCCAAGTAAATAACTTTCCTTGGCTATCAATGACCGCCAAGGAAAGTTATATCCTTTGCTCTTGTAATATTTTCTTGGCGCGTTTGCAATTTTAACGTAGGTCTATTTTACTTGGCGGTTGACCGTCAAGAAATGATTCTTGGCAGCTGGCAGCCAAGGTAATTGAATTTCCCTAGCTCTCTATTCTTGGTGGATTTTTCTTGGCGGCCGACTGCCAAGGATCATTTCCTTGGCGGTTTTTGGCTGCCAAGGCAATTCTGTTTTGGTGTAGTGATATATTGCGGTTATGCAAGAACGTGCACAACAATAATTCACTATATGCTTAACAAAGAATAAATATATACATATTAACTCATGAAAGAATAGGATAACCAATTTGTTTAATATTAATCGATTAATTATGAATGTACCCATATGGACAGATCATATGTTTTCATGCCCCAACTATGCTCTATATTATTCCGTTGGACAAAAAATAGAACTGTTTCTGCTATCTGTTACACAATGTTTTTTTTTGGCCGTGTGTGGAACAAAATGTCTATTTCTGATTGTAGGTAGTAGATCATATTAGCTTGCTTAAATTCTCCTGTTGTTGGATATGGTTTATTAACTTTTCGGGTCGCAATTAAGGTGTGACATCCGGCTCTCTCTAGTAGCGGAACCGATTTCAACACGCCGCAGAAGACCGCCGCAGGTCTCAAATGGATCAGTCACCAATGATAGTATAATAGTGATGGGTACAGTTATTATCGATTACTGATGTACATTTCTAACCCTACCAGCTGAGTCATTCTTGTGATTTACCGGAACTCTGAGGTCACATGCATAACACTGACTTAACAACTCATTTGCTTGCTTCGTGAAATAATTAATGCACCTCCTCGTTTCCCCTTCCTTCAACACACACACGCCCACTCACAATATGTATGAACAGAAGCTTGGGGCATATATACCAACCGTTTGATGACTGCATTGCCTAATCCTAACTATCATTTGCAGACAAAAGTATCTGCAACATGCTTTGCTGAATATGCTTTGAGATTTGAATGCGAGTGATGAGCGTGGTCTTTTCCATTTTGGAATGTGTGGCATCATGGAATCGAACATGACAAGGTGTGTGAATGTGCCGGCCGAAGAGCTAAGGCATAGGAGCACAGGAAAAACCTTGTGTGTCCGGAAACCAATCATATATGGTCCTAATAGTAGAATTAGAATACACCGAGCCATTTTTCATAAAAACAAGCACCTGTTGTAACATTGCGCCTCGGAGGCGTAACATTTGAAGGGTTTGAATTGTTGTTGGGCAGCCTTACCTTTGCTGATGTAGTTACTAAATGTGTCCCGATCCTACATCCATCATGCCTAAAGAGTGACCAATCTATAAATCGGGGAGTTTCTGGTGCATGCTATAGGGCGATAAACATTATAATGATCTGAATTGCTTCATTTATATATTCTGCCGTGCTGGCAATAATATAACGCTGCTAGCAAGGTTTCTTTACAACATATGAACTCTACATATTAGGTACAACACCCATGATTTGATTGCAAGTACTCTCCCACAACAAGGCTCGCTGATTCTCTACTGCTGAAATTTGAAACATCAAGAAACCATCCTGACAGTGAAACACCCAAACTGTTTGTTTGTTATTTCGGAATGAGTGACACCAGGAAAGCACATGCTCAACTTCAAGTTCAGATGGCCATACTAGCTCTGAAATCATCTGTTGGTATCTTCTGCACCGCCATTTCACGAGATCACCTCCATCCGCAACCAGGAGAAAGCCAGCAGCAGCAGGAACCACAGAGGTATGATACATGGAGGCAGCATGGGAAGGATATCTCCCAAACCCGCCAATCTCTGTCAACATCTTGCTGTGACAGATCCATGGTGGCAACGATCTCTACCAGTGCATCAGCATCAATGACCTCCACCACCACAACATCCAATGTCCGATCGACCATAGGGATCTACTCTATGACCGGATCCATTGAGCTGATGACCTCCTCCACGGTGGTGAATGGAAGCCTTCTGGGATCAATGGCTAGGTTCTTCTTCGAATCTAGATCATCAGTGGCCGCCACAAGTCACTCCATGTGGTTTTTTTAATCCCTTAATTATCTCTGCCTTCCCAAAACTGTATGTAAGGCCAGTTTGCAACTGTGCCAGTTTTTTGAACCAGCAAAGAGGATAAGTTCATGTGGTAGTTGTTATCAATCTATCTTTTCCATAATTAGTTTTCCTGTGAATCAACCAATTATCACAATTATTATGAGACTACTACATCAATGATCCTTTGATCTTTAGAGAGGACCATTTCTTTTCCGCGTATGCCCTCTGTACCCAACACACTACTCCGTACCAACACGCAGTTGATTAATCCGCATCAATCCCACACAATGGCATGAGCATGATGAGCCACACCCGACTACGTCTGCCTCCCATCCAGCTTCAAGTCTCCAAGCTAGCGTGCCACATAAGCAATGTTACTGAAAGTGTATGTTGCAGTACAGTACAGGAAGGAAAGAAATAAATGCCAAAATCATTAACGAAGGTATGTGAAGAGACCTAGGACAAATAAAGACCTTGCTTTACAGCAGCAACAGACGTATAACTGGTTGCATTGTAACATTTTTCAAAATGGATCAATTTATTTGCATCACGGTAACTTTTTTCACTCAAGTAATCGGGTAGGTATACATCTTGTTAGAGGGGAATAGTATAACATGACCATTACTATTTACACACTTGATTTGTTTTAAGCCCCATGTGTACAATAACCGTTGATCTTGTTGACCATTCCATGTGGTGTTCTCCGAAACCATTCCGCCTAACAGGACTGAAGCCCATGTCTATGATTGCCAAGAAAATGGCTCATTGAAACCCTCGTTTGTCTCCTCTTATTGGCCAAGCTTCTCGCGGTCAGCCAGTTACAGTATTGAACTCCAGGATTCATTGCAACTCCCATCCCGACCCAGATTCGAAGCACGACACCTTATAATAACAAAGCCTGGCACAGTCCCCTCCTGTGGTCAATTTTTTTTTCTGTCCCCTGATTGGCCCATAACGTACCGTACATGGTCCTATTCCATGCATGGTTGCCATAAAAATAGGAAGTGCATGCTTCTTAACAAATTGAAACTAGATTGCTATACATATTGCTTAGTTTATGGCTGCTTCAAATTTCGCTGAGAAATGTACTGTCAAACTGACTAACATTCACTGTTACACTGCCAACATATATTGTTATGAGGAAATACGTTAGTCAGACAGCTGGTCCTTATCGGAGAGAAAGGCAGTCACACATTACACACCGTGATCATGGCACCAGAGCTTGCGCATTGGCGTCTTCCCTGACGCAGCAACAGCTGCTCCCAGCTGATCGGGTACTCCATACAGCCATCTTTCTCTTGCCGTAGCTAGCAGCGAAAGCCTACTCATACTTTCCGCCTTCATCTTCTTCCATAGCATGAGACACTGGCACCCCAACCCCACATCTGATCCCACATCTGATACAGTAGCTCACAGGCTCCACCATCCACATTTGGAGATAACGTGTACTCAAGCCTCATTGCCAGCATGAAGTGTTTAGTAGAGATATTGGTGAGCTTCTATGCTTTCGCACATGATGTGGAAGAATCCTGGGTGCTAACATGTGACATGCATGATGCACCCGCTGGATTCGAGGCTTATGGTATGAACGTGCTGAAATCCAACTTCCTGATGCCTCTTAAGCTTATATTGTTAGTAGGCACACGGAGAAGCCTTAATTAGGCTCGAGCTAACCTACAGCCACGACTCGAGAGACTGGGCATATGCCTCTTGTAAGCTAGGCGAGAAGATTCACATTTGGAGAGACCCGTGGATCCCGCTGTTAACTGGAATAGGCAGCGCACCTCTCTAGGCTGTGGTACCCTTGTTTATATAGATGATCATAAGACGGTTACAATTAGAGATAGACTTGGAGAGAGATTAAAGGAAGGCGCAGCTCCCTGAAGATAAGGATTCTATCCTAGTCATATACAGAATACATATACCATATGTCTAACACCGCCCCTTAATCTGGACGTAGTGTGACGATGTTCAGATTGCGCCGAAAAAAGTTGAACGATGTCACTGGTAATGGCTTGGTCATGATATCTGCAACCTGATCCTTCATTGATATGATTCGGACATCAAGCTGCTGACTAGACACCCTCTATCGTACAAAATGATAGTCAACTTCAACGTGTTTCGAGCGACGATGAAAGACTGGATTTGCAAATAAATAAGTGGCCCCAATATTATCATACCAGAGCGTAGGAGGTCTCAACAGATTGATACCTAATTCTCATAGAAGAACTTGCAACCAAATGATTTCAGCTGTGGCATCAGCAATCGCCTTATATTCTTCCTTGGTGCTTGAACGAGATACAGTTGATTGTTTCCGTGAGCCCCAGGAAATCAGATTGCCTCCAAAGAATACTGCAAAACCCCTAGTACTTCGCCTATCATCCGAATCACCAGCCCAGTCAGCGTCTGAAAAAGCACTTAGTAATAAAGATCCATACTTGGCAAAATAGAGCCCCATATCAATAGTATCATGAAGATATCTTAAAATGCGTTTGACTGCCAGCCAGTAATCGGTCGTTGGATTAGAGAGGAATTGGCATACATGGTTGACACAGTAGGAAATGTCCGGATGGGTCAATGCCAGATACTGCAAGGAGCCGACAATGCTTTGATAACGGGAAACATCTTCTGATGATAATGGAGTACCACCACAGCTTCTCCTTCGGTAGCATCGGTGTAGGCACACCTTTCGGATTCATCATATTAGTCCGGTTTAACAGGTCCTGAGTATACTTAAGTTGTGTCAAGAGTAGGCCCTGCTGTGTGTGCCGCACCTCAATACCAAGAAAGTAACTTAAGGAGCCAAGGTCTTTGACAGCAAAGTCAGTTCGAAGCTGCTGAAGGAGTCGAGTAACTGCGGCATCAGAAGAGCTGATGATAATGATATCATCCACATAAATCAGCATATAGATTTGAACACATTCTTTGTTGAATATGAATAAGGAGACATCTGCTTTGGATGGAGAAAACCCAAGATCAATCAACTTGGAGCTTAATCGTGAAAACCATGCTCTTGGAGCCCGTTTAAGGCCATATAATGATTTATCCAGCTTGCACAAATAATTAGGATATTGAGAATCCACAAATCCAGGAGGTTGTCTCATATAGACATCCTCATTAAGAAAACCATGCAGAAAAGCATTCTGAATATCAATTTGTCGAATAGACCATCCTCGAGTCACTGCTAGAGATAGTAAGAGACGAATAGTGGTTGGCTTGACAACAAGACTAAACGTCTCATCATAATCAAGACCGTATTTCTGCTTAAAACCCTTCGCAACCAGATGAGCCTTGTGGCAATCAATAGTGCCATCAAATTTTTTCTTGAGCTTAAAAACCCATTTGCAGTCAATGATGTTAAGGTCATCACGTGGTGGAACTAGATGCCAAGTGTTATTTCTGATTAATGCTTGAAATTCATCAGCCATCGCTTGCCGCCAAAGAAGATGTTGCAGGGCTTCAGTATGAGATGTAGGCTTAGTAGAAGAGGTACGTACCACGGAGTATGTGACAGTACCATCGGTGCGTTGCTTCGATTTCTTGATATTGTTTTGCAACCGTGTACCATATGGATGTGGTTGTAGCTTTGCTGCAATATCGTCTGGAGTAGCCATAGCAGAAGTGAGAACCTCAGTCAAATCAGATACAGCACCTGTGCTGTTGGTGCCCTCAGCCATATCGGGTGCCTCGCCCGGAGAAGAGGCCAAAACAGTTGATGTCCGCTGCAGAGAGATGTCCAGTGGAGGCGAGTTGATGTTCGGTTGAGGCGATGCTGTTGGTGCTGGATCACCTGCGGCCAAAGAGTTATCAGGCATGGGTATACACATATGATCACAATTCGAGTTAATACTGCTGGCGCCCAATGGAATTGCATGAAGATTTAAATAGGCAGGGGATGATGGCACGTGAGAGGGATTAGTTTGTGGTGGTAGTGAGAAAGGAAAAACACTCTCATCGAAGATCACATCGCGAGAAACATAGACACTGCCAGAGTCAACATCTAGACATTTATACCCTTTGTGAAGAGAACTATAGCCAAGAAAAACACACTCCTTTGATCAAAAAGACAATTTGTGTTTGCTGTATGGATGAAGATGAGGCCAGCATGCACACCCAAATATTTGGAGAAGGGAATAATTCGGAGGTGTATTAAAAAGATGCTCAAGGGGGCACTTATTAATGGTCACACGAGTTGGCATGCGATTAATTAGATATGTGGCAGAAAGGAAAGCCTCATCCCAAAATTTTAGAGGCATGGATGCATGTGCTAGAAGTGCTAGACCAGTCTCAACAATGTGGCGATATTTGCGTTCGGCTGACCCATTTTGTTGATGAGTATGGGGATAAGAAACTCTATGTGTAATGCCCAAGGAACGGAAAAATGTGTTGTAAATTTTCTGGTACTCACACTCCAATCTGATTGAACAATTTTAATTTTTGTACCTAATAAATGCTCAACATGTGCCTGAAATTGAAGAAAGAAACATGGGGCTTCAGATCGATCATGCATCAAGTAGGTCCAAGTAAATTTACTAAAATCATCGATTAAACTAATATAGTATTTGAAGCCACCAACAGATTGAGGTGCAGGACCCCAGACATCAGAACAAATAAGTTCTAATGGGGACAAAGCACGATGAATGGAACTCGCATATGGCAACTGATGACTCTTAGCTAATTGACATGAATTGCAAACTTGCATAAAAGACTCTGATGAACACGGAATATTATTGAGACGTAAGATTGACTGAACTATTTGCATGGAAGGGTGACCTAGACGTGCATGCCACTGATCACGTGTGGAGGATGACCGAGTAACAAGAGCTTGCTTTAAGTCTGCAACATCCGAAGGCTTGAGGGGGTAAAGGCCGCCTTCACTGCATCCGGCCAGCAACGTTTGCCGCGTCATTGGATCCTTGATATAAAAATGCCACGGATGGAATTCAAAGAAAACGTTGTTATCAAGAGTGAATTTATGAACTAAAAGGAGGTGTTTAGCAATTTGTGGCACATGTAATATATTACGCAAGACAAGTGGATGTTCAGCAGTAGAAATTAAAGAGTGACCAGTATGTAAAATATCAAAACCTGCGCCGTTGCCGACCTGAACTTGTTCTCCTCCATTATAGCGTTCACGAACAGCAAGACGATCAAGATCACTCGTGATGTGATCTGTGGCACCAGTGTCATTATGCCAATTAGGATACACCTTGTGCGATGACGTAGATGCGAGTGCAGCGGATGGTATTTCTTCATGATAGGAATCATCCATCCTATACCAACACCGGATGGCTATGTGGCCTAGTTTCCCGCAGATTTGGCAGGTGGGACGATTATTATTCCCACGGCCACCTCCACGAGACGATGCACCACCACTTCTGTTTGATGCACCATGGCCACTGCCACGATCAGGACCAAAACGACCACGACTGCCTCTGGAACCACCCGGCCAGCAAAGCTCACGGAAGCACCAAGATTCAATTGGAGTTCTGTATGATGACGTAGCTGCCGGGCTTCAAACGCCACCAGATGAGCGAAGACGTCATCTAGCGTCGGTGTAGTAGGCAGAGTGGTCATTGATGTGATGAACGGATCGTAGCCGGCAGGTAGACCTGCAAGTAAATATGCAAGAATCTCGTCGTCGTGAAGAGGAGCATCGGCCGCGGCAAGGTCTGTAGCGAGACTGCGGATCTTGTGGAAGAAATCTGCCGCCATCATGTCGTGCTTTTTACATGTGGCAAGTTCCACACATATTTGCACCGTACGTGCGCGAGTGGATGATTCGAATCACTTCTGCAAGGAATCCCAGGCTTCCTTGGTAGAGTTAGCGCTGACGACATCTCGCAGCACGTATTCGGTTATGGAAGATAAGAGACCGCTGAGAAGTTATTGATCAGCATCTTACCACTTTTCGTAATCTGGATTGGAGATCTGCTTGGCACCGGTCGCTGTCGAGGCAGCAACCTGCATTGGGGGCGCCGGCGAGGAGCCATCGAGGTGGCCCAACAGCTTCGTGCTTCGTAAATACGGCAGGAGCTGGGCGCGCCAGAGGAGATAATTCCCCTTGGTGAGCCGTATTGTCACGGCATGATGAAGAGGCAAGGACGCCATCGTAGATTGAGAGGTGGATTCAGTGGTTAGGGAGGAGGAGGAGATCGCGGAAGAGCTGGTGGATATTAAAATTTCCTTGGCTGGGATACCATGTTAACTGGAATAGGCAGTGCACCTCTCTAGGCTGTGGTACCCTTGTTTATATAGATGATCATGAGGCGGTTACAATTAGAGATAGACTCGGAGAGAGATTAAAGGAAGGCGCAGCTCCATGAAGACAGGACTCTATCCTAGCCATATACAGAATACATATACCATATGTCTAACACCCGCAAGGCTGGTCGCGTAAGCTAGGTGGAAAGAGGCGACCTTGTCGCCTCAAGAAAGTGGCTCAGCTCATTGATGCCACCCGCATGGAATGGAAGGAGAATGTTATCAGAGAGTACCTGTGTCCACAAGGCCGGCGGAGGACTTCATATCATGGCTCTATGAGAAGAGTGGATGTTACTCAGTCAAAAGCGCTTACCGGCTAGGGATGGAGCTGAACTGAAGGAGGTGGATCAAGGGGGAGGTCAATCATCCTCTGGAAATCAGCATGGAAGGCCGGTATGGAAGAATTTTTGGCGGCTCCCGATCCCGCACAAAGTTCTTATTTTTGGATGGAGGGTTGCCCACTGCGGCCTTGCTACACAGAGGAACAAGAGGATTAGAAATATCACAGCGTCGGGAGTAGTGTGTACTATCTGGGGGATGGCAGATGAGTCGAAGATGCATGCGCTGATCCACTGTGAACATGCGCAACACCTTCGGTCGGCACTGCGGCAGGAGTGGCCTTTGCCGGATGAGGAACAGTTCCTCCAACTCACACCACCACAGAATCTCCTGGTGTTGATCGATAATGTTCGGACTGATATGGGGGCACGCGCTCTGCTACTGCTCTGGCTACGTGGCAGGTGAGGAATAACCTAACCCATGATGCGGAGAAGCTCTCTTTTGCGGGGTCAGTGCAATTCCTGAAGAAATACTGGACTGAGTTATGCTCCATCCGTCACCAGCAGGAGTTCAACACAAAAGGGAAGAATGTGGTGGCAGACTCGCTTGTGCTGGCGACTAAAACGAAGTGCAAAGCAGCGGTCCCGGGGTGGACGGCTCCTGTACCCGGGGTGATCAAGGTCAACGTGGATGGTGCGTTGGACTGTGTGTCTGGGGATGCAGGCATTGGTGTCATTGCGTCTGACGGGGATGGCCGGGTTGTCTTCACCGCGTGGAAGTACATACACGGGAGCTCAGATGCAGAGGAAATAGAGGCCCTGGCGTGCAAAGAAGGCATTGTCCTTGCAGCTGATTGGTGTAGTAGCAAGACCATCATTGAGTCTGATTGCTTGTCCTTGGCACGTCTGTTCGGTGATCGTGAAGGACGGAGGTCGAAGCTCAGATTCATCCTTGAGGAAGCCATCAGTGCAGGTCAAGACCTCCTGGCTTGGGAGTTTGCTTATACGAGAAGAGAGCGTAACTGCGCAGCCCATGAGCTAGCACAGCTGGCGATGAGAACCAAGCACTCGGCAGTGTGGAGGTTCAAAGCACCGGCGTGTGTTGAGTCAATTATTGCTCGGGAATGTAAGACGTTATCTGAGTAATAATAAAGCTCTCCTTCTCCTCAAAAAAAATATTACTTGGTATTTCTTTAGTCAAAATCTTGAAGTGCAACCTAAACTTTTGGGATAACTGCCTAGCTAGTTGTTATTTCCAAACTGGAGTAGCATGCCACTAAAGTGCCCTCTATTATGTTTGGCATCCAATAATCTTGGCTTCTCGCCGAACTGTGCACAAATAAACACCCAAATCGCTAGCGGCAGCAAAGCATCCACCAAACATGAATCCAGCAACCGTCCAACAGAGCAGACCAAGCTGCAGAAGAGGTCATGAAGCACACTCGGACATAGAGGATGAATCCACTCCGGACAGGGGGCAGCGGGGAGCCCGCACAAGTAGCGGCAGTTGGTGAAGCCTGGGCGCCAACACCAGCCGCAACATCGGCCACCGGTGCCCGCGGATGCCCCCGGGGACCAGCAGTGGAGAGCCACCCCCGGGAGGGCACTAGAGGCCGGTGCCGCCAACGAAGGAGCAGCAAGCAGGCCACCTGTGACCTGCACACCGCCCGAGGCCCGGGCCGCATGCGCCAGAGGGGGTGGGGTGGCCCCACAGGCGCCGTCAATGAAGGAGCAGCGAGCCGGCCACCCGCGACACGAGTGCCATGCAAGGCCCAGAGCCCACACCGGCCACCCGGGTGGAGGAGCGCTGCGCCGTGCGTGCCAGATCCGGCAAGGGAGGCATGGATCTGATGGCTGCCGGCGACCAAAATGGAGGTGGAGGAGATGACCTAGATTTTGGGGCTGATGGGAGAGGGTGGGAGGGGCTGACCGACTTCGGCGCAGCCACAGGCTACCACCGTCGACGGCCAGTCGGCCGGGCAGCGGCGGCCGCAGTTGGCGATTTACGGCGGTGAGGAGATCGCGTGTTTTTTAAGAGGCTGAAATTAAAGCAGCAAGGAAGTATTCCACATAGAAAGTATCAGATTTCCTGGTAGCCACCGACCAGAACATTCTTGACGACCATGGCATCGCCAGAGCATCGTGGACATTAGCCCGCCACGCTATAACGTGGCCACCTCGGCGCTGATTCCGGCCTCTGCACCTACCAGCTAGGTCTGCTAGGACATGAAGCGTGAATGCCGAACAGACTAGTGGTTGCCAACCCATTTGGTTACTGCAGTATAAGTTATCCCACTCGGAATTGTCTTGCTTCAGAAATAAGAAGTTTATATTGTCGCTACCTTTCTTCTGATCAAACTCGCAAGATAATGCAGACCCTCGATATATAATTTCTCTCCCAGGACTGCATTTTGCACGTCAAAACTGGAGAGCACTTGATGTCACAAATTCAGACTGTCTAGTATCCGACGATGACTTGGGATTGGGAGGATTCAGGAAGATGTGTTCATGAGAAGGGAAGATTCCATGTTCTGTACTGCAGATGACAGTCTGAGAGTTTGAGACGCATGGCACCGCCTGACCATTTTGCTGAGCCGCCTCTTGGAGATCACGAGCGTGGCCCTTGTCTACTTTACACCGCCGGCATGTTCTCACATTTTCTTCGAAAAGGCATGTTCTCATGGCACTGCAGCATAGGTTGCTTCCACTTGGCGTATTTGGAAGCGCTCGATCTTAGGGATGCACCTTCTCTAGGCAAGCCATGTCTGCGGTCATCACCAACTTCTGTCACCATCAATCATCAGGTTTTGCGATATCAGTTCTCATGCCTAGATCTTTTATGGTACATAATACTGGTTTATACTAGTATTTGAAAAATACTAGTGTTTGAAATGAACTAGTATAGAAAGATTCCACCCTTCATATTAATTGTATACTACTAAAAAGTTCGGCAGTATATGTGAGTGGTATAGGTAGTATAAGGGTACTATGGAAAAAAATATTAATAACATCAGGATTCATTTTAATTGGACTATTTTTCTTATTCCATATCTTCATTTTCATTTAAAAGTTAAAACTGAAAAATAATTACAAAATTACCCTTACTACTCCATCCCAAATTAGTGCATTTCTAGCAAATTCAGGCACGTCACTAGCTATTTCTAGCTATAAGAAATAACCTTATTACCCTAATTACTTAAAGTAGTTGTGATTGAAAGCCACATTTGTATGCATTGGAACCAGAAAATTACAACTTATGACTTGGGTTTCACATGAGAAGAAAGAAAGGAAGTAAATAGCATTCATGCATGTTTGTAAATGTTAGGTCTTATGCTGGTAAAATGCGACTTGGGCCAATACTAACACTATCAATCTTGTAGTGTCTGGGCAAACCATGTTTGCGTTCATCACCAACCTCTGCTCTGTCTCGATCAACCATCAGGTTTTGGGTCTCCGGTTAGGTGCTGTCAAAAGGGGCTTAATTTCATTGTTCATATATATTTTTCTCGTTGTTCATTATTTTCACATACATGCATATAGCTCTCATGAACAGCTATACCACCGCAAAACATCACATGGCCTCATGTATTACCAAACACCAATAATGCAACATGTAAAAACACAACATGGTTTAAGACTTAAGAGAATGATTTGCATCAGGAGACGCGAGTTTGCTACGCGCATGTGATAAGGCTCATCAGAGATATGGCTGCCTCATCAGACGTCACAAATGTTTCCTGTACTAGTGCAGGATTAGCTGTAGGTTCTTTCGCAAATTATGCTCTACTTGTAATTATGTTGCATGTTACCCCGAAGAGTGATGTGAATACACTGGAAGTATGCGAGGTGTGCAAGGATAGACGGACCCAGAGATCTAGTTGAGAATGGGGCTTTCTAATTTCAGTATTAGACAAACCAAGTACTATATTTTTTTAATGTCGATAAATAAACTAGGTAAATGTACTTCAGTTCTATGTTTGTATTTTTTTAGTATATCATTAAATCATTTACTTGACATCTTCTAATTTTACAGCAATTAGAACCTGCCTATCCTACAACCACTCTATTAAAAAGAGTAATGAAGCAGATAATGACATTACAAGTCTCTACTCCAATCCCTCCATCCCAAAATTAGTACATTTCTAGCAAATTCAGACATATCACTAGCTACAAAAATAACCTTATTACCCCTAATTACTCAGAGTAGTAGTTGTGACTGAAAGCCGCACTTGTAAGCATTGGAACCAGAAAAGTACAACTTATGACTTGGGTTTCACATGAGAAGGAAGTAAATAGCATTCATGCATGTTAGTAAATGTTAGCTCGTATGCCGGTAAAAGGCAACTTGGCCCAACATCACTAACACTACCAAAAAATCCGCGGACTTGAATTCCACAGTAGAATGAGTTTTACTTTCTGATGGTCCAAGCCAGGACACAAAGCATGAATGCCAAACAGATTAGTTGTTGCCATCCCATTCGGTTGCAGCTACATATATAAGGTATCCCTCCCGATCAGAATCTCAAGTTTTTATATATTATCGTTACCTTTCTTCTGATCAAACTCGCAACATGCTAATATGGTAGATCCTAGATATCACATTTCACTTGATGATTTGAGAAGCTCAAACTGTTCTATGTTCAGTCGTGATATGGGATTGGGCGGAATCAGGAACGTGTGTTCACTCCTCGGTTGCTCGCGCAGAAACCCATTGTGTCCGACACCACTGCATTGATCCTCTAGCATCTTTCTCCAAGATTAGTATCTAATTCAATACTTAGCATCAACCTCAGTCGAACCCAATGTCTCATTGTCATTTGTGCTTGTGACGTTTGGAGCTGCAAGGAATAAAATAAAAATTTTAGGAAAAGTGCATAAGCATGGTTACCAAATGAATTAACGACTAATTTTTTTAGGGATCCACGGCGGTGATATTAACGACTGGATTCAGCGTGTCACAAGGCACAAGTTGCGAATGTTAGGGGTCACATGCGCTACTGGGAGTAGAAGCATCGCAGAAGACCCACCGGCGGTACGGGGAGCTTCCGCCGCCGCCGCCGCCCGCCGCGCCGCCGGGTTAGAGTTGAGGGGCTGCCGGGTTAGCGATGGGGGCTTGCTGGGGTCCAAGATAGCCGGACATATAGAGGATCACCGGTGGGTTGCCGGACTGGCGGTGGGGTCGGTCGAGAAAGCGGCAAGACGGGCGGCGGGGGCGACACCCGCCGGGGCAGCAGGGGATGCCGGCCGAGCAGGGATGGTGCCGGGGGAGCTTCGTTGATGGTGGTGGATGGTGGCGATAAAGGTGCCGCGGCGGTGCCAGAGTCGCGGGAGGTGGGGGAAGCGGAGAAACTTGACCGGAGTTGAAGAAGACGGTTGGGGTTGGCGGTGGCCATGGTGGAGGGTGGCGACGAAGGGCACCGGAGCGTCGCCGGAGCTGGCAGGCGGCAGTGGAGACAGGGAAGCGCGCCTGGCCCACCGACGGCCCACAATCGCAGCTCTTCTGCGATGCGGCCAATCCCAGTCGCAGCTGCGATGGGGAACAGCCCCCAAAAGGGTGGCATTGGAGTTTTTGCTAGCAATTAAAGTTAAACTCACGAGAAATTGTCACACGGTTCTGTTTCATCTGTAAATCAGCACAGACCAACCCTTTCCTTCTTTTCCCGTGGACCACACCACCATCTATTGCAGCTTAGTTGGCCCATCTCCGAACCCACTATCCCGTGTGCATCACCGTAACCTCCCAGCCCAGCCCACACGGGCCCATGCTCCCCTCCGCACTCGCACCACGAGTGGCCCATGCAAGCCCAGCCCCTAGTGCACCTCCATGCCGTTGCCCGCTCGTCCGATGCCGCGCGGCCTCGCTCCCCCAGCCGGTGCCAGAGCCACGGGGCCGGCGCCGAGGCCTCCCTGGCTTCCTGCCCCGTGCAGTGCCGCCTCCCCGACACCGTCTGTTGTGGCAAGGTCCGGCGGCTCCTATCCCCCCTCTCACGCCGCCCTCTGTGTCCGTTCGGATGTTCTTCTCCTCTTTGGTTTCGATTAGCTAGACGCATCGTAGTAGTGGCGCGATCTCTCTGGAGCGGCATTTGCTAGGGTTTTAATTTAGAGGTGGTTTAAGGCCGTGTCTCTACTCAGTCAAGCCTTTTGCGGTTGTGGCCGCGAAGGATTTGATGAGAAGCCACCTGGATTCTCCCCGATCCCGTTGTACCATGATTTATTTGACCGTGGCTGGAGACTTAGTATAGTTGGATGATTGCTTAGTCGCTTGCTCCGTCCACCTCTATCTTTCAGCAACATCGTTTTGTGGACTGATGTTAAGCTGCGCATTGTTTTCAGTCAAGTCATGGACTTGGAAACATAAGCAGTGCAGGATGAAATAAACTTCGGTAGTTCATTGTTTCTAGGCATATTTTTCACACTTGACTTGAGTAACAGAAATGTAGATATGCGTATCTTGATTGTTACCAGCTTGAACAAATAGCTAGAACAGAACCACAAATCTGGTTTCATTGTTGGAATAAGCTTATCTTGAGGAAATTTTGTTCAGATGCAGTACTACAGTACCGAATACAGTAGTACTGCATGTCGCAAATTATCAAGTGCTCATGAATGAACAATTGTGCTTGGTGAACAGATACCAATTTTCCTATGTTATTTAATCGATATATGTGGAATCGTGCTCTGCTATGTTTTTGCTGGTTGTGGATGTTGTGCTATTCACAGGATGTTGGCGTCCTTCTACAATTCTGCCAATTATGTGGAATCCACCAGGGCGCTGCATGCGACACGCATGTATCCTCCAGATAAAAAAATGGCGCTTATGGTGTGGTCATGCTGAAACAAAACATCCTGACACCTCCCAAGCTTATATTATCATCAGGCAATAAACTTGAGAAGGGCTATTAAGAATGGAAATACAACAAAGTATGCAGAAATGATAGGTTCAGTATCTAGAATTCTAGATGACATGGGCACAATATATAAGCTGCCATAGAGTGAGCACCCAATGTTCTGATGATGGCCATGAACATTACTGCAACTGAATTAGTTCTGTTCTGAACTCAATTCGTTCAGAACTTAGCAAGTGGCATAAATGGAAACCTACCGAAAACAGTCTTTCAACGTGTGGCTTTATTTACTGAAGACCTACACAACCAAACCGTCAGTATCGAGTTTTCACACCAGTTTGGATGTAGATGGATGTAGTGGATATTCGAACCAGCAGTGAAAAGACATATCACCGCCGACTATTATCAAAACCAGCAGTAACACAACTTCCACC
The DNA here is from genome assembly GCF_002211085.1 of Panicum hallii. Classification (NCBI taxonomy): domain Eukaryota; kingdom Viridiplantae; phylum Streptophyta; class Magnoliopsida; order Poales; family Poaceae; genus Panicum; species Panicum hallii. The sequence continues at coordinate 56,510,528 of NC_038044.1, forward strand.
ATGGTTCGTGTACGGAACCGGCGATGATACTTCTTTTTACTACCAGGCCTAGCCGTAAACTAGTGGTGATAACAAGTGTTATTTTCACTGCCTTTTGTATTAAATTTTCTGAATCTTATATGTAGTATTTGAAACTAAAACAATGCCAAAAAAAGGATTTCTGATAATTGGGAATTAGTAAATGGATCTATTTTCTTTTCATAAGAATACAAAGATAAGTTATATTCGCGACTAAACAGGAGTAATATTCGTGACTAACAGTGACAGTAGGTGCCGCATATGAATCAGATAACGGTTATATTTGAGGAGATTTTTCACTCCATTAGAGATGCAGCGAAATCCAAGAAGATTTTTTAATCCATTTGAGAATGCCAAGGAAACCAGATGCAGGCAGAGATGAAATCATTTAGAGGCATTAGAAATAAGGGAAACCCATGTACACATAAATTTTCTTTAGTTGTTTCGTTGTTATGAGAATGGCTGAAATTCAGCAAAAAAAGAAATGCCACTAAGAGTTCATACTTTATTATGAATTATGGCTTGATAAAGTCTGCGGTAGGTGGCTGAAAATAATTTGCGCCAGGAAAATGAGTTAATGCAAATTGCAGCCAAAAGTGTCACAGTTATCAACCCGCCCATTGGCAAACCTAAATGTTTTTAGAAGCCCGCACAATTGAGCAGGTAGAGCAACAAATTAGACCTCACATCCTCCGCGCAGATGGTCCGCTGCCGAACCAACCACTCTGCACAAATGCATACTTCATACATATGAGAACTATCGAACTGTACTCTGATTGCATTTCTCAGCTCATGGTTGCTACTCTATTTGTGCTGTGCGTATTTACACGTAGAAAGGTGAAGCATGTATCCAAGGCAAGAGCGTAGCGTCGTACAAGGGTGCGCCACGGATTGAAATTGAACAAGAAAGAAAAATAAAGGAGATGAGTCTAACTACCTAGGTAGCCAGCTGTAAGCAAAGCATGTAGCAGGTTTAGTGACTAGATATGTGGGTATGGGAGACATCGGGTGTTGTCAAATTTGTTCGTCGGCACATCAGCGGGCTGGCGAAGTACATGACACTGCCTTCTTAAGAACAATCTGGAGATAGCAGTCAAACTGATGGACATGCCGTGGGGCCAACTTATTAAGTAGCAAGTATGTAGCAACTTAAGAAAGCTATGCAGCTATCATGTGGAATATGAAATTCTGTACTCCTGTTTGCCTTGGGAAGATCCCTTCCGTACTTGATAGAATTATCTTTGTATGTAATCTAAAATAATGCACTAATTATCACAGTTCGAAGGTGAACTTTCCTCTGGAAACAGCAGAGTAGCATTGTTTGGTATATTTACTGCAGCTATGCAAGCACACCCACAACAATAATTCACTATGTGCTTAACAAAGAATATATACATATATATGTATAACTCAACAAAGAATAGGATAACTAATTTGTTTATTATTAATCGATTAATTATGAATGTACAAATATGATGGAAAAATCATATGTTTTCATGGTCCAACTATGCTCTATATTCCGTTGGACAAGAAATAGAACTATTTCTGCTAGCTGTCTGTTACATAATGTTTTTTTGACCGTGCGTGGAACAAAATGGCTATTTCTTGTTGCGGGTAGTAGATGCTTGTATTCTCCTATTGTTGGATGTGGTTTATTAACTTTTTCGGGTCGCAAGGCGTGACATCCGGCTCTCTCTAGTGGCGAGATGAAAGCAAATGGATCGGAACCGACTTCAACACATCACAGAAGACCGCCGCAGGTCTTAAATGGATCAATCAACAATGATAGTACAATTGTGACCGGTCCGGTTATTATCCATCACTTATGTAAATTTCTCACCCTACCACCACAGCATCCATTGTCCAATCGACGATCGATCTACTGTACGGCTGGATCCATTGAGCTTACCTCCTCCACTGTGGCGAATGGAAAGCTTCTGGGATAAATGGCTAGGTTCTTCTGCACGGCTGGATCATCAGTGGCAGGCACAAGTCACTTCAGGTGGTGTCTTTTTTTATCCCTTATCTCTGCCTTCCCAGAACTGTCCGTGAGGCCAGTTTTTGCAACTTTGCCAGTTTTTTTAACCGGCAAAGAGGATAAGTTCATGTGGTAGTTGTTATGTGTTAAGGGTATAAGAGTTAATAAGTCAAGGGTAGTTTAGTCTTTTTCTATTCTAGGGTTTGGGTGCTCTCATGTACTATATTATCCCCTTTAGGACTATCCAATACTACTACAATTATCCAGTTCAGTTCCCTTCTCTCTCCATTCGTAACATAGTATCAAAGCTCTAGGTTTCTTGAATCCGTCCACCACCCGAATCATCGCTGCGCTGCCCCTGAAGCATGCATCTTGCTCCAAGGGGCAGCATCTCCTCTCCAGCCCCAAACCCACATTATACCTTCCTGATACCTCTCAATCTTATACTATCAGCATGTATACTGCTGAGCAGAAATCTAAGGTACAAGTCCTACAGACTCAAGGGACTCTGCATATGTCTCTTGTGTACACAAAATTAAATGGGAATGTGCTTGAAAAAAGTTTCTTTTTATTTCGAGCACATCCATGGGCCTCATCCCCATCCACTCATTGCCTAATCAAGTGTTCGAAACATATTTTTGTAAGATTAGATTACCTTGCTTGGCTTTAAGTACCTTACAGCGAAAACCAAAATGGCAAAACACCTAAATAAGTGGATAAAGATATTTAATAAGGGTACCAAGCTCATTTAACAACAGTACTCATCCGTCCGGAAAAATTATGATAGCACTCATCGTGGTACGGAGGGAGTAAGTAGCGGTGCTACCAGACAAATCTTTAAAAAATATGTCTCTCTAGTGTTGAAATTGCCTCAATAACCTTCACATCGGAGGTGCTACATGCCCGCACTGATCACGGAATAGCTTAATTTTCAATCAACGATACACGAGATAGCAAGTAAAAGAAATCTGTCATGCTCTGTTATATAAGGGCGTGTGTGGTAATGAGAACGTGGCAGAGGCAACAAATTCACATCGAATTTATGAAGGCCGGCACAGAGCTTGTGCACAAAATGAGTTAATGGTATCTGTAGGCATGACTGCTGTTGTTGGCTCAGCGAGCATAGGATGAAAATGCTCTATTAATCCTTGCATGTGTGAGTTTGCTGGTTTACATTACTGTAAAAGAAAACAGAGGTCTTTCCATTCTTCTCTGTACCTGACAAATGAAACTTATGATGCTCTTAACCAGTATAATCCGACATCTTTCTAGAGATTCTCATATTGTGTCTTGGCAAAAACCGGATAAATATTGTGTTATAAATTATTGATTACTTTTGTGATTTGGTATCTCCACAAATGTTAGCTTCAAAAGATTCTACAGTGTCTCAGGCATTGTCTTTTATCTTTTCATGATATGATAGCAATGTAACACGAGTGCATGCTATAAGACTAGGGAAAATTGAGTGAAATAAAAAAAAATCTTCAAATGCATTTGCAAATGCTAGGTTAACCATGAATGGCTACCAAGCTTAGCTACTGTTGTTGAGTAAATTCACCAACATGTATGCAGGTGTTGAGCCATCTAGGAGACTGACAAACCGTATATCTTGCAGCAGCAGCAGCAGCAGCAGCTTTATTTCAAGAAACACTAGGGGTTAGCCCACCATGTGTAGAGGACAAAGCTATGACAGAGGTAATGGGAAACTAATTACCATGGGGATGGCGTATTCAACAATGTGGCAAGCTGTTTTCAAAACATGATCTTAGAAGCATTAATAATGGACTCAACTTAATCGAATATCCAGTCATTATTGTGTTGTCCATAAACATCAGCTAAGGTGGATCATGACCACCACATATGAGGGGTCACTCCTTTTGACTCGTGAACAGATTTAGACTACTCTGCACGTCTCTTAGGCTGACGGAAAGTATTGTTGAGAGCAAACGATCACTAGTAAAAAAGAGGTATCCTAGGCTCTAGTCCGTGAGATGAATAAAGCAGGCACGCATATTAACATGACTGCAACTAAATTGAAACCCATGTGTCTCTCATGACAATTAAAATCTACAAGCTAACGTACCATAGAAGCAATGTTACTGAAAGTAAATGTCGCAGTACAGTACAGGAAGAAAAGAAATAAATGCCAGAATCATATTGCTTCCACAGTTAACAAAGGTCTGAAAGAGACCTAGGACAAATAAATAGCTTGCTTTCCAGCAACAACAGACGTATAACTGGTTGCAACATTTCTCAGAATGGACACAATTATTTGTTGCATCGCAGTAAAATTTTTCACTCAAATAATCGGGTAGGTATACATCTTGTTAGAGGGGAATAGGGTAAAAACATGACCCTTAACAGAAATGGTAAACAAGGGAAAGGAAATTAAAAATAGTGGCAGTAAAGGGAAGTTCAGAACCTCGATGGCACATATTCAGGGAATCACTATAATTTTTAGTGGCATTATTGAGGGAATTTACTTTATAACAAAGACAGGGAGGAGTCTTCTCCTGTGGTTGAGTTTTTTTACTATCCCCTAATTGGCTCAAAACGTACCATCCATAGTTGCCATAAGAAAACGGAAGTGCATGTTTCTTAACAAATTAAAACTATATTGCTACAGTATATAAATATATATTGTTAGTTTATGGTTGGTGAAAATTTCCTCGAGAAATATACTGTCAAACTGACCAACATTCACTGTTACACGGCGAGCATGTATTGTTATGAGAAAATATCTTAGTCAGACAGCTGATCCTTATCGGAGAGAAAGGTAGTCACATATTACATCGTGATCATGGCACCCAGAGCTTGCGCGTTGACGTCTTCCCTGATGCAGCAACAGCTAGCTGCTCCCTTACTCCATACAGCCATCTTTCTCTTGCTGTAGCTAGCAGCGAAAGCCTACTCATTCTTTTTGCCTCAATCTTCTTCCATAGCATGTGAGACACTGGCGCCCCACATCTGATACAGCAGTTCACAGGCTCCACCATCCACATTTGGAGATAACGTGTCCTCAAGCCTCATTGCCAGCTTGAAGTGTTTAGTATGGATATTGGCAAGCTCTTATGCTTTCACACATGATGTGGGGTAATCCAGGGCGCTAACATGTGACATGCATGACGAAGACGCTGGACTGGACGCTTATGGTACGAACGCGTGCTGAAATCCAACTTTCTGATGCCTCTCAAGCTTATATTGTCAGTAGGCACATGGAGAAGCCTTACTTAGGCTTGAGCCTACAGCCTCGACTCGAGAGACTGAGCATATATGCCTCTTGTGTATGCAAAACTGAATAGCAAAAGAACTTTAGAAGGCCTAGTGCCTATGTCATGGACACCTTATCTAGACAGCAAAATAGTGAGCACTCAAACGTGTTGACTATGGCCATGAACACATTACAGGAGAGGTGATCTTCCATCCACCATATATATCCAGTGGCGAATCCAGCCAGGAAGTGAAGAGGGACCTCATCTCCTTTCTGTTCTTCTTTCTCCCCTTCTCTTCTTCTTCCTCCCCCCCCCCCCCCCCCTTCTTCATCATTCTTTCTTCCCAAAAATGAAGGGGGGTTTAGGGGTATCCATTGATCTTGGGGAGATAGGGGCTTGAGCCCCCTAGCCCCCCTTAGATGGCGAGGAGAAATTACAGGAGGGGGCCGCCTGCGGTTGCCGTGTAACACCCTAATTTTTATTTTAAGAACTTTATTAGATTTTTGCTAGCTCGTTATGGTTTTGTTTAATTTATCTTGAATTTTAGAATATTTACCGTGAATTAAAGTATTTAACCAAAAAAAGAGGTCTTGTGCATTTTCATGCCGCACTGCATTGTTTCATTGTTTGTTTTCATATGAATTCAAATTTTAGATTTAAATTTAAATGCATTTGAGTGCATCTCTTTCTCTCCCTCTCTCTTACTCCTCTTGGCCGAGCCCACTCTCTATTCCTCTCTCTTCTCTTTTTCTTTCCCTTTCTCCCCCGCGCGGCCCAACCTGCTCAGGCCGGCCCAGCCGCCTCCCTATGCCGGCCTGCCCCGCCTCCCCCTCTCTTCTCCCCCTCTCTCTCACCGCCAGGTGGGGTCCGCCCGTCAGACCTCTCTTCCACCTCGAGCCCGAGTCCGGCTGTCGCATGCCTCCTCGTGCGCCCTAGGCCCTCACATCGAGGCCCGCAGCCGCCCCCGTGCCCCCTTGAGCCCAACGAAGCTACAGCCGCCGCCCCTCTCCTTGCAACCCTAGCTTGTGCCGCCGCCTTCTTCGCGGAGCTCTAGAGCCCTGCCGTCTTGCCGTTCCGCCATCGTTCCGTCACCCTCGACCGCTACCGGAGCTTCACCATGGGGTAGGGTCACTCGCCGACCTTTTCCCCCTCTCCCTCATGCCTTCCCGCCGTAGCAAACGCTCGCCGTCGCCACCGTGCTGCGCCTCGTCACCGTCCGCCTCCCCAACCAAGCGAGAACTTGCTGCTTTATATCGCCGCGACTACTCACGTCGTTAGCACATCAATCATGGTGGAACGACAGGAAGAAGGCCACGCCTTTGGGGTGCAGCGACCAGTTTACTTCATCAGTGAAGTCCTTTCCGAATCTAAGGTTCGTTACCCAATGATTCAAAATATTCTTTACGGTATCCTCATCACTTCCAGAAAGCTTCGCCACTACTTCGATACATACAATATCCTGGTGGTCTCTGACTTCTCATTGGCGGATATACTCCACAATCGGGACGCTACCTGGCACATCTCCAAGTGGGCGGTGGAGCTGGGAGCCCTTACACTCGACTTCAAGCCCCGGACAGCCATCAAGTCGCAAGCACTAGTCGATTTCATGATGAAGTGGCGAGAAAACCAAGTGGAAGCCCCAACTAACCAGCCGGAGCATTGGGTCATGTATTTCGACGGCTCACTCAAGCTCGGTGGTGGTGGTGCGGGAGTACTTTTCATCAGCCCGAGAGGAGAACAGCTCAAATACATGTTTCAAATACTATTCGAGGTTTCCAACAACGAGGCCAAGTACGAGGCATTGTAGCACGGCCTACGCTTGGCAATCTCCCGGGGCATCAAGCGACTACTAGTCTATGGTGACTCCTTACTAGTGGTTCAACAAGTCAATAAGGAGTGGGACATTGTAACACCCGCATTTTTATATTATTAAAATTGCATTACCAATTACTCGCTTAAAAATCTTTTAAACCTTTTCTGCCGCTTGAGCTCCTAAAGCCCACCTCCCGATTTTTCGCCGTTCCGACATCACGCGGTCTCTTCCTCTTTTTCCGCGGAGCCGCCCGTCCCTTTTCCTTTTCCACTGGCCCCACCATCCCGTACATCACCATCGTGTCGCGGTCGGCCGCGTGCGCCTGCCCGGCCGCGATCGTCGGTGCCGCGCACGTGTCCCCTCTTTTCTTTTCTTATATTTTGTTCAAATCCATTTTAGTTCTCTCTTCTAACTTTTTTCCCAGACTCTTTTTTTTGCGCTGGCTTCCTCTTTCTTTTTCTCCCCTGTGCTGCCTGCTGCCTGCTCGAGCTGTAGCCGGCTCCTTGCACGCACGCGCGGGCCAGCGCACGACCCGCCGCTGCCCCCGTTGCTGGTTGTGCATGCGTGCTCGCATCACGCCGCTCGCGTCACGCCACGGCCGCCGCGGCCACTGCTACTTGCTGTGCCGCTGCGTGCCTGCTGCCCGTGCACGCCAAGCCGGCGTGCGGCCCGCTGCTGCGCCGGCCCATCTCCGTCCCGTCCCCTCGCCCTCGCAGCTTGCGCCTTGTTCCCGAGCATCCCGGCCGCCATTAATGGCGAGGCTCCTGTACTGCCCGTGACCCTCCCATGCCGGCCATCTCCCCTCTTCCTCTCGGCCTATAAATCAGACCCCAAGCCGCCCCTCACTCCGCCCACACCGCCCCAGCACCTCCCCTCCTCTACCTCACGCTGCAGCTCACCGCCGCCGCTCACCATTGCCGCCACCACCCATCTCCGTGGACAGCCCTCTGTAGACCGTCTCCGCACGAGGTGAGGACCGGAATCGGACCCCCTCGGCCTCCTCTCTATTTTTCCCTCCTCCCCAGGCATTGCCATGCACCAGGGGGCCGGCGCCCATGGCCTGGCCGCCCCCCCCCTCCTACTATTCCCCTCCCCCTCCTGTTCTGTCTCGAGAAAGAAGAAAGGTAGACTTGTGCATAACCCCCTCCACTTTTCCTCCTTATGCAGTCCGTAGCCCTCCATTTCATGCGACATTATGTTCCGAGTCGATTCCAAACTCCACCACGCATCAAATATTCTCTCCAAGTCTCGGGATCCACGTCCGACAAATATAATAGTCTTCTCTATTTTTTTAATCGAAGCTCTCTATTTTCCTCTTTTTTTAAGCTCGTCGGCAAACTTTGTTTTTATTGTGTGATTGTTTATGTGTTGTAGCCGACGGTGTGACCGAGGAGGAGCAGGACCGCGAGCCGAAGCCCGAAGACCCGTACCTCGAGGAGGAGCTTCTGGAAGGCTTTGAGGACGACAAGTCCAATCCCATCCTTTGATGCATATTTATCCCAATTTTATAAACACAACCTATTGGCATGTTTTTATAAAATGCATTGTTGCAAGATATGGTTGGATAGCCACCCCTTGATTGCTAGGATGATTCCTTGATGACCTAGATTAATGTCTATATAAGATTTGCTCTGCTGGACGTTAACTACTGCTAAAGATGGTTAGGATCTTTTATTCCCTTTATTATATTTTAATCTTGACCACAACGCGCTTTATCGAAAATAAAGGTGTGAGTGTTATAAAAGATAAAATGGGATTTTGGGAAAATAAAAGAAGGATATAATCTGATGAGATAGATGGTGTTTCCTGTGTGAAATGCCACGGGTGAGCTTGCACCTTTGTGGTTGAGCATGGTTGGGAGATGTCCGTCTTGTCAATGTAAGGATGAACTGAGGTGTCATCTTGCCTAACCCACTTATCATACAACCACTCGACCGTTGTGTGGGCAACGGCTTAGCATAAACCCCACTAGTTGTTCTGCTAGCCAAAAGGAGAGCTGGTGAGCAATGGGAGATCATGGAGAAGGAATACGATCTGTGTGAGTTATGTCCCGGTTATGACTTTGTTGATAGGTCATTAACCTCATGGTTGCTTCCGTGTTGGCTAGTTAGATTCAGCTAAGGTGGGTAATAGTTTTGTTAGGATCCGCAGCGACACTAAGGTGTTCGTAGTGCGGTACCCTACTTGTGGGTGAAGTGTACAACCTCTGCAGAGTGTAAAATCTATTCGAATAGCCGTGTCCACGGTATTGGATGAGTTACGGCATGGTCACTTCAATAGACATTTTGGGATGGTTGATTTTGTGGCGTGAGTTGTTTTGAAAGTGTCCGTCTGTTGTGCCATGAGCTACTGTGGATGTGGATTCCGGTAGCATTAAAACTTGGATCCTTTGTGTAGGATCAACCCCACTTATTATTCGAATACTACAGAAATATTTTGAGAAAACTCTTTTATTAAGTGAACCCTTGCATGTGTAAAACCTCGCTTTATCGCAAATGAACCCTAGCCTTACCCTTGATATATCCTGTGCATGACCTTTATTATCCCCCTCCGTGGGTGTGGTTGGATTTGTTGAGTACGTATGTACTCACTCTTGCCTAGTTTTTATAGAGGAGGATCTGAACTTTGTTCCTGAAGACGTCGAGTAGGTCGCCGTCCTGCACCCAACCTTGCCTGTGGTTTAGGGTCTCCACAGGAAGCTTACCATGGTGCAAGACTCTGATGTTATCTTAGATTTCATTGGCACTTTAGTTTGGCTTGTAGTCCTTATGTTGTCCCTCTTGATAGTGGCGCTTAAGTGCCCGCTACCTCGACGGTTTGTACGGTAATGAACCATCTGATGTAATAAATATGTTATCAACCTCCTGAGACTGATATTTGTATCACATTAAGTCACCTCGGATGAGGGGACGCTTCAGACATCAACAAGGACACCATGGACGCCTATGTCATGGAAATACGCAAGCTCGAGAAAAAGTTCTCGGGGCTGGAAATTCACCATGTAGGTCTGCGACAACAATGTGGGCGCGGACGTGCTCTCCAAACTAGGTTCGGATCGTGCCAACATCCCACCGGGAGTATTCATTCACGAGTTGCATCACCCTTCCATCAGGGCACCAGACTCAAGTTCCATCATTCAGGGTCCCAAGGAACCCGATCAAAAGGTCTTGATGATCGAGGTCGACTGGAGGGAGGCCTTCATCGACTACATCCAGGAGCACAAACTAACCCCCGGCGTCGACCCAAAAAGCGCTGAAGCTACTCGCAACCTAGGGCGCAGCAAAGGGTATGTTCTAGTTGGAGGCAATCTGTATAAGCGTAGATCAGCTTCAGGCATACTCATGAAGTGTGTCAGCACAAAGGAAGGCAAAGAGATACTCTAAGAGATTCACAAAGGCGTGTGTAGGAACCACGCTGCTTCTCGCACACTAGTCGGCAAGGCGTTTCGCTCTGGTTTCTACAGGCCGAATGCTTTAGCAGATGCCGAAGCACTTGTTAGCCGGTGCACCAACTGCCAATTCTTTGGCAAACAGCCTCATGTTCCGGCTCATAACCTGATCACTATACCACCTTCATGGCCGTTTGCATGCTAGGGCTTGGACATGATAGGGCCTATCACGACTGCGCCAGGGGATTTCACACACGTGTTGGTGGCCATCGATAAGTTTATAAAGTGGATCGAGTACAAACCAATCGCAACGCTCACTGTTGATTGAGTGGTTACTTTCCTCTGCGACATCTTACACTGCTTTGGCTTCCCCAACACTATTATCACAGATTTGGGATCCAATTTCCACTCGCACAAGTTCTGGGATTTCTAAGAACGCAGCTCCATTGAAGTTAAATATGTATTGGTGGCTCATCTGTGGGCCAACGGCCAAGTTGAGCGCGCCAATAGCTTGATTCTTGATGGACTAAAGAAAAGACTTTATGACAAGAATAGCAAAAAGGGCGACAAGTGGATCAATAAAATCTCATCAGTGGTCTAGGAGGTTCGCGTACAACCAAGCAAAGCCACAGGCCAGTCCCTTTCTTTCTTGTATATGGGTCTGAAGCTATATTACCAGCCGATGTGATGTGGAAGTCCCCACAACTAGAAATGTTTGAAGAAGGCGAGGCTGACACTGCAAGACAGCTTGAGCTTGACTCAACTGAGGAAATCAGATGCACCGCATTGTTGCAGTCGGCCCGTTACCTACAAGGAGTCCGTCGTTACCACGACAGGAACATGCAACGGCGCTCTTTCAATGTTGGAGATATGGTTCTTCGATGAATCCAGGATGATATAGGGCTTCACAAGCTTAACTCGTGATGGGAAGGACCTTACATTATGCACAAGGTCACAGGCTCTGATCTTATCGATTATAGTACCCGGATGGCCAGGAGGTACCAAACGCATGGAATATTGAACACCTACGACGATTTCATCCTTGATCAACTGGGGCCATCTTCTATTTGTGCCTAGAGGTTGGTCCTACCAGTACAACTCCGTTTTATTGGTTCACGACTGGTACTACGCATAAATTTACTAAAGGGGGCTCGCTCCCATAATTCCAATCCCTAATTACTAGTTTTCAACTAGTCTTTTGGGTTTCTGATGAGCTTTTGTGCCAATACTTCCAGTACAACTCCGTTTTTACTGGTTTACGACCGGTACCATGTGCAGGTTTGCTGAAGGGGCTTTGCTTCCTTATTTTCCAATAACATATTACTTGTCTTCGACTTGTACGCTATCTTATTGAAAGGGCCCTACTCCCATGATAAGAATTTTCCTTATTTACGACGGGTTCCATATCTGTTCGACTACTCCGACTATTTGTCTTGACTACAATCCTAGTCGGGATCGATTCCTGACTAGATGGCTTCATCGACTGCTCAAGCACCAGTGGCTACTTGCTCAATGCCTGGCCTCGGGGGCTAGCGTCACATTATGCTACGACTACTTATACTCCTGGCTCGGGGGCTTGATGCGACATGGCACTCAGCTTGCCTTGAGAGATAGCTCTCATGATTACATGTTGGATGTTGTACATATACTTGACAATATCCAATCCAAGAGGCTTTTTAAGATTTTTCTTGGGTAGATGATTTTTAACCATTATTTCAGGAATTTTATTCTGAAATAAGGGGTTTTCAACACCCAGTGGTCTAATCTAGTCATTGGCTCAAGGCACAAAGATTGGTTTGAGAGGTAATTTTAGGTGTTTGCCGGGGATGTTATTTGTTTAGCCTTTTTTCAGGGAGCCTATCCCGAAAGAAGAGGTTTTCAAATTTACTACACCAATTTGCTCATATTTACCATCAAATTCTTGCCATCATATATTGCATGCCACGATTCTTTGGATCATTTATTCCAAACCTTGAAGATTTGGATTCAAGGTCTGGGGGCTGCGGGACATGTGTCATCAGCAACTTGCTAGAAGATAAGGACAGAAAACTCAAGATTAAATTGACCCTCAGCCTGATTCTACGAGTCAACCTAAGTCTTAGGGGCTACTCCATATGGAGTGCGAGTTTACTCACACTCCATATAAAGAAGGCAAGATAACTACTCGGGGTATAAGAACCTCACAGTTTCGATGCAGCCAAGGAATTACTCGGAGGACACCTTCAAGACGAAGTTCGGGAGAACTCGAAGATGCCTTCAGATGTACTCGGACGCCCGCAGTACTCGGCTACGAAGAGTTCGGGAGCTTGTCAGACCCGGGTGCACAGGACTGTACACGTGGCACACTTCTTCTAGGATACGGGATGGGACATAGCCCATGCCCTATATCTGTTGTAGCTACTCGTAATGCAGTAGGATTACTCGTATAGTAGTGAAACTAGTCGGATATGGTATTAAACTACCCGAGAAGTACTCGGGTAGGACTCCTGGGCTTGTACCCGACTAGAACTTCCATGTAAACCTATCCCCCCAGACTATATAAGGGCGGAAAGGGACCCCCCGGGGAGGATCATCATCAAAAGGCAATACAAACCACACAGGATGTAGGGTATTACGCTCTCGGCGGCCCGAACCTGTCCAAAGTCTTGTGTTCCTTTGCACCTTGGAGTTTCTGATCTCGTCAACACCCTACCTACAAACTCACCACCTCGGGGGTACCTCTCGGTGGGCATGGCAGTAAAACACCGACAGTATAGGTAGTATACGTGAGTCGTATAAGTGTCCTTTGAAAAAAATATTATTAACACCAGGATTCATTTTATTTTGACTATCTTTCTTATTTCATATCTTCATTTCCATTTAAAACTGAAAAATAATTACAAAATTACCCTTACTACTCCCTCCATCCCAAAATTAGTACATTTCTAGCAAATTTAGGCACGTCACTAGCTATAAGAAATGACCTTATTACCCTAATTACTCAAAGTAGTTGTGATTGAAAGCCACACTTATATTCATTGGAACCAAAAAAGTGCAACTTATCACTTGGATTTTACAGGAGAAGAAAGAAAGGAAGTAAACAGCGTTCATGCATGTTAGTAAATGTAAGGTCTTACGCCGGTAAAAGGCGACTTGGCCCAATACTAACACTATCAAACAATCATCGGTCTTGAATTCCACAGTAGAATGAATTTTAGTTTTTGATGGTCCAAGCCAGGACACAAAGCATGAATGCGAAACAGATTAGTTGTTGCCAACCCATTCGGTTGCAGCTACATATATAACGTATGAGGTATCCTCCCCGATCAAAATTATATATTGTCATTACCTTTCTACTTATCAAACTCGCACGATGTTAATAAGGTAGATCCTAGATATAAAATTCCACTTGATGATTTGAGAATCTTTGTTGTATGTCCAGTCAAGACATGGGATTGGGCGGAATTAGGAACATGTGTCACTACACCAGATAACTTTCTCCGTAACGGACGGGTCCGTCACAGAAAGGTCCATATACCGTCACGGATGCTACATCAGGGATTGATTGTCAGGGAAGGTAAGTTTTCCCTAACGCAAAACCGAGCTGTCCATGACGGCTGACACTGTCACGGTAGAGTTTCCGGTCGGTATTTTGGTAAACCGGCATGAAAAACTTTCCCCTGTCAGTTTACTTACAATCAGTGAAAGTTTAAACTTTTTCCATCGGTTCTTCACTGGCTGTGTTTTGTCAGGGAAACCAATAATTTCTCTGTCAGATGCCCACCGTCAGGATTGCAGATTGATTCCCATCAGCCTACATTACCGACACGGTTGACTTTCAGTGACGGTAGCAGGATACAATGCTGCCAGGAATTTCACTGGATATTTTTTCATATGTAGGTAAGCTCATTTATCAATCAATATGGCAGGAATTTCCCTGTCAGGTAAGCTCATTTTTCAATTCACATAGGAAGATGGCAGCAACACTGGGTCAAAGCTGAGATAGTTGGTGGGAGCTCCAGTAAATAGCAGTCAGATCAAAGCTTTCCCTCTCTCCACTCCCGTACGCAGAGCATAATAAATCAGATAAAAATAATTTTTTCCATAATAGAAAGAACTGAGCGTATTTTAGATCGATCTTACCCCAGATATTGCAAAAACTTGAGAGGTGGTGGTGGAGTGCATCCGCAAAAAATGCCCCTAGCAGCCACAGATCTTGAAGCCTTTATTTATGATTTGGGGAACAGGTGGGAGGACTAGAGACTGGCGAGGGGACTAGGTTGCAGATCACTGCAATTGTGGTGGAAGGAGGTAGCTAGGGCGGCTGCATTGCTTGGTTGGCAGCGCACGAAGCTAAAGCGACGGTGTTGCTTGGGTGGCGGCACCGGAGCTAGGGTTACAGGATTTTGGGACGGCGACTGAATGGCCTAGCTGTGGGGGCTCTGGCGGCGGCGGCTTAGGGATTGTGGCGGCCTGGTGGGGGAGGGGCTGATGGCTGGGTTGAAGAGAGGAGCAGATGCAGGGTAGAGCAGCTTGGTGAGGAGCGGCGTTGGAAGGGGAAGGAGCAAGATGGAAGACAGGAGTTTGGGAGCCTTGGGGGAAGAATTCATGGGGGAAAATTGGGAGCCCGCGCATCCTCCGACCTCCGTGCTCTTTCTTTTCGCTGTGTCTCTCGCATGTGGGCACAGCCCGCTGTTAACCAATTCCTGGGCAGTACTGCAGAGGAGGCTCGTCCCCCGTCGAGTGGATTGAATTTCTGGTCGGTCCTCTAAGCACGTCAGGCACGATTGATCCTTCCGTGATGTGAGGAGGCCAGCCGAAGGGAGTACTTCCCACCGTCATAGAAAAACCGATCTGTAGTAGTGCGTTCAAAGGGACAAGACGACGTGATGCTCCCTACTGGATATTGACAGTCTGAGAGACATTCTTAGATGGCCAAGAACCATTTCCACAGCCTCGACTCATCGGAGTGCTCTTCCCTGGATCTAGGGATTGAGTAGTCTTGGTCAACTTCTCTCGGCGTATAGACTTGGCCATTCTAGTTGTAGTCGAGCTGTAGCACCTAGCCAAAGGAGAAGTGTGGAGAGACAAAACAACGAAGGCCGATGAGAGTGGACGAAAAAACAATCCGCTCGGCAGCTCCGCAGAAACCCAATGCATCGACACCGCCGCGTTGATCCTCTAGCTTATTCCTTTTCTCCAAGATTAGTTTGACTGATTCTTTTTTTGAGGGATCGGGGGTGATATTAACGACTGAATTCAGCGCGTGAGAAGGCACAAGTTGCGCAAAGACAAAAGGATGGCATCCGAGTTTTTGCTAGCATTGAAAATTAAATTCACGGGAAATTTTCAAACGGTTCTCATTCACCTGTAAATCAGCCCGATCCAACCCCTTTCTTCTTCTTCCATGCAATGGGACCGCACCACCATTGCAACTTATTTGGCCCACCTCAGGATCCCACCACTACTAGAAAATACGTCAAAGATCCGCCCAAAATTACCAGCACGAAGATGATCCGGTACTCATACCGGTATTTTTGAGGTGGATGGAGGCTAGACATGCATCCCGGATGGTGTTACCACCGGTACGAAAGGTTCCACCCACATCAGTACCGGGTGGTAACACCACCCGGTGTTTTACTTAAAATAGAAAGTATCTCCCTCTCAATCAGAACTATTGTGTAGGTGAGATGGCAAGGGAGGTACGCGTGAGGCAAGATGTCGCGGGTTCGAATCCCGACCACCGCACGGCGCGTATTTCGCGTGAAAAATTCACAAGTGCGGATCTCTTCCCGAGTTTTTGAAAAAATTGCTTAAGTAACGGATATTTTACCCGATAATAAAGATCAAGACTTTATTTTTCCCGAGTTTTAGTCTCGATCGCAGTAGCGGTTGGTGCCTAAAAGTCTTACCAACCAGTATAAACCTTTTTTCTATGAGTGCACTCTCCCGCGTGTATCGTCGTCACTTCCCGGCCCAGCCCACTCCGGCTCGTGCTCCTCCTCCACACTCACGCCGCGACCGTCCATGCCAGCCCAGCCCGCTAGTGCACCTGCTCAGCCCATCTCCAAAGAGTTTTTGGTGTTGTAAATTTCCTGATTTTGGCGTTTAGTTGTTTAAATGGCCAATCAAATCAGCAAAAGTTTGCGGAGTTAGATCCTCAAGTCTGATACAATAGTAGCATGCAATCACTTATTTGGTCATTCCCTTTCTCGATTTTCTATTCTTTGCCAGTGCTGGCTTGTTTTGAGTGGTGACAGGTGCTCGACGAACAATGTGACAACCTACATCGAGTCAAGTAGCGCACACTCCCAACTCTTTATGGGGTTTAGTCAACATTTCCAGCACCGTAACAACTCTCTTGATTATCACGCACAGGATTTCTGCTGGTTCCTTTATAAATGATGCTCTGTAATTTCAGTAGTTGACGAATCAAACATTATTGTACATTTTTTCACTACTGAAATGTAGGTCATCTTAATAAGGTTGGTTGAAAAAATGTGGAGGCGAAGTTCTTTAAAAAATCGGGTACAACTATTATGTAGGTACAACTATTACAACAGAAGTTTATAGTATGTGATCTATCTATGTGACTATTATGTGGGTACAACTATTTTAGAAATTATTTTTATAATATATTGTTAATTACAAGTTATTATAATTAATAAGTATTTATATATTGCTACTTAACTTATAATAAGTACATATAAACACTAATACTCAACTCAGTGACATAACAGGGGCAAAACAGACATTTGTACCTAGAATCCACAGTTGACAGCTGTTTCGCCAAACAGCTTTCAGCTTTTCCACAGCTGGTAGCTCACAGCTGATTTTCCACAGCTGGCAGCTGAAATCGGATTCTCCGGAATCAAAGGACCCTTAAAAAACAATCGGGTCTTCACTGCTTGGCAGCTCGCTCCGAAACCCAATGCATCTAAACACCGCTGCATTGATCTTCTAGTATCTGTTCCTTTTCTGCAGGGTTAGTATCCGACTCAATACTTTGTATCAACCTTAGTCAGACCCAACGTCTCATTGCCATTTGTGCTTGTGACGACTGAAGCTGCACACAAGGAATAATTAAAAAATTAAATATTCTAGGAACAATGCGCAAACATGGTCACCAAATGAATTAACGACTGATTTTTTTTGAGTGATCGACGGGGGATGATATTAAGGACTGAATTCAACATGTCAGAAGGCACAAGTTTCCCAAAGATAAAAGGGTGCATCCGAGTTTCACCTATAAATCAGCCCAGCTCCAGCCTTAGCCTAACCCTTTTCTTCTTTTTCCGTGGACCGCACCACCATCTATCGCAGCTTATTGGGCCCATCTCCGAACCCACTCTCCCGTTTAGATCCATGGAAGTTTATTCCATTAAGTGATCCAAATGGTGGACTAAACTTTGGACTAAAGTTTAGTTTTATTCCAACTCAAATTTAGTCCATCAGTCCATAGAACCCACATAATTTGGACTAAAAGTTTAATTTCATCCATTTGTGTTTGTGTTTCAAATAGTTTCCCACCTAATATTTATTCTATGGATCCAAACGGGCGTGGACTAAAATTTAGTCCGGATTAAACTTTAGTCCTAAGTGATCCAAACAGGACCTCAACGAGAAGGCAACAGCAGAAGCTTTAACACTTTGTTCTTTATTTGAAGTTTATACCAAAAAGCTGTGGCTACTTATGCACATGCAAATGTTGTTCACCGATGTCTACTCATGCAATACCTAGTTATTTACCTACAGTCTCTGCATATATAAGAAGAGAATTGTGATATATACATGATTTGAATTGAGCGTGCAGAAAAATCGAAAATAAATCTACTTTCAAATTGCAATGCTCGTACGGGTATCCGTTGTATTCTTGCCGTCGAATATCCAGCCTACCATTTACATGTTTCTAGTTTCGCCATAGTAAAATTTAAGTTGGACATTTGAATTCAGAGAACCCAAATTCCCCTCACAAAGCAGAACAAAAAAAGACATTTTGAACACATGGTTTTAACCCAGCCAGCCAGATCGGCTAAAAACAGCAGCCAACCGTCCGTCCAAAAATGCACTCCTCCCGCCCGCGCGTCCCTCCTCCCCGGGGCCCACCAGATTTCTATGCCTCCCCCACCCGGCCAGCACGTGCGCGCCTCCTCCCGGCGCCGCTGATGCGCGCGTGCCGTCCCCCGCAACAGCCATGGCCGGCGCCGTCGAACCCCCTCCCTCGCTCTGCCCCCTCTGCGGCCACCCGACCTCCGCCGCGTCCCCGCCGGCGACCAGCGCGTCCCCCGCGAGGCCGCCGCTGCTGCGGAGGGCCGCCGCCCCGCCCGAGGCGCCCCCCGCGGTGGTGCGGGTGGAGATCGGCGACGAGGCCGCGGCGCTGCGGGAGGCGCTCGCGCGGCAGCAGGCCGCGCTCGGGGACCTGCAGGCGGAGCTCGACGCCGAGCGCGGCGCCGCGGCGGGGGCCGCCAGCGAGGCCATGACCATGATCCTCCGCCTGCAGCGGGAGAAGGCCGAGGCCATGATGGAGGCGCGCCAGTTCCGCCGCTACGCCGAGGAGAAGATGGCCCACGACGCCGCCGAGCTCGCCGCGCTCGAGGAGGCGCTCGCCAAGCGCGACGCCACGGTGCGGGCGCTCCAGGCGGGCGAGCCGCGCCCGACGCCCCGCCACCCCTGCGCCGCCGCGCCGTCGGGGGCCTCCACCCCGCGCCGCCCCTCCGCCGCCACGCCGCGCCACCCGCCCTCCTCGCCGTCCCCCGAGCCGTCCACCGGCGGATACTACCCGCCGCTGCGCTGCATGATCGACCACCCGCGGACCGCGTCCGAGGTGGACGCGCTCGAGACCCCGCACGACCAGCTCAGCCGCCTCGCCCACCGCGTCCACCTCCTCGAGCGCGGCGCCACGCCCGTGGCCGCCGCCACCACCACGCCCATCATCCGCGTCGCGCCGGGCTCCACCTTCCCGCGCCACTCGCGCGCCTACTCCGACGACAGCCTCGACTTCTACGACGGCGAGTGCTTCCCGGACGACGACGACGACTGCGGCGCCAGCGACCGGGTCTACACCGTCGACGCCATCCACGGCGCGCCGCTCGCGGTGCCCGAGGGCTCCTACGGCGGTGCCACGCCGTTGGTCAGCGAGTGCGGCGGCGGCACCATGCCCTGGGCGGACGACGAGGAGGTGCGCAAGCTCAGCGCTCGGATGCAGGCGCTGGAGGCGGACCGGGAGTCTATGCGGCAGGCCATCATCTCCATGGGGGCCGAGAAGGCGCAGGTCATGCTGCTCAAGGAGATCGCGCAGAAGCTCTGCAAGGAGGCCGCGCCGCCGGTTCCGGCGCCCACCATGCCGCAGCACAGCTTCTACAAAGGGGGCAACACGCAGCCGGCCATGACCGTCACGGTGCGCCCGCCACGCCATCCGCCGGTGCTTATGCAGAGGAAGGTGGTGAAGAGCCAGACCACCTTCTTTGCTGCGGTGGCCAAGGTAATATTGCTGACATCTCTATCAACTCATAGTATTACATCTCCTGAATGTTGAGCACAGAGATTGTTAAGTCACTCAGAAAATTTGAGTAAGTGCATGATAAAGTAACCTTTTCGTAATTGAACTAGTTCAGTTGATATTGCTATTTCCAAACAACCATTTTGTTGCAGCCTCATATTCATGACATTATCTATTAAGTGGAGAACATATAAAATGACTCTAGAATATGAATTAGCAACTGAACCATTGGACTACATCTGGAAGGTCCAAATATTTGCAAAAAAAAACCTAAAAAGCAGAATTTGCAGCATCCCACATAAGGGAACCTCTTCCACCATTACTGTTTGCCTTGCAAAAGAAAAAGAAACAGAACTATTTTAGGGTCACTTCCTAGCTTAGCTACCATAATTTTGTTGGCAATAAAAGCTAATTCGCTTGCGTTTCCAGTGGGTTACTTCGATCATGTGGTGGCGAAGGAACTCATCCCGCGTCAAGTGAGTTGATCTTCCTTCTCTCGTTCCTCGATTGCGCGCGATTCTACTGTCTGCTCGTGCTGATGTTCTTCGCCGCCATGGTGGTTGGCAGGTACCCCATTGGGCAGTGCGGCAACAATGTCGGGCTGCTGCTGCTGCTTGAGAAGGCTCCCAGGGCAGGCCATGGCCATCAGAGGCCTCCCAAGAAGATCTAATTCGCTCCTCAGTGATGAGTATGTAAGGCTCATTTATTCGTGAAACACACATTGTTGTCCGGTAATGTAGCTTTCATATATGGAAGCCGTTTCATTCCCCGTTTGCACGTGTTTTGGTGACTGACGGCGTTCTTTGCACCAACGGTACGGTACCGAAGAGATTGCATTGTTTGTACAGAATAGGATACCAGTGGAGCCTTGTGTGTGTGTCTCTATATATATGGTGTGTGATGGAAATTTAATCGCCGAAAGTTGATTCACATAATCCCTTGTTGAATCTATGTTCATCAAAATTCACTTCAGAATACTCTTACACCCTATTTATTTCAGCTTCTGGACGATTTTGAGAAATCCAATCAATTATGAATTTCTTAAAGTTAAGCCTTCAAAATAAGCCGGAGGCTAAAACAAATGGGGCCTTAATCGGCTTCAATCTTTGCCATTTGAACAGCTTTTTAACCTGCAAGGAGGTACCTCATTTATGTGAAAGCTAAAGAAAAGGGAGATCAATGGCAGCACGCACACTATTAACAGAAAGTGTTGAATTGTGAGTCGCCAATTGCCAGCAACAAAAGAAGGGAAACATATTTGCATTTGAATTCAAACTCTTACGACGGAGGCTCAGACCATAAATGCCATCTCTAACGAAATATCGCAATTCTCAGGAAAATTGCTCTTCTGCCAAATCTCCAATAATTGTTCCTCTAGAACATGTAGAATTGTAGATGCATATAAGCTGTTGGCAGAATCTTAAATTATGCTAATTTACACCACATTGACTCATGCAAAAACTCCTGGTTCCCGTTCGTCTTCATCATACTTCTCTCTCTCATCGCTCATCCGCAAACAATGGCCACCATGAGTGCATTTTGGTGTTGCCGGTTTTGCTCACTATGAGGATCCGCAATGTAAGGTTTTGCTCAATGCTTAAGGATATAGGTCCTGTTTGGCACAGATTGTGAACCAGCTTCTCATCAATTTTAAATTGTGGGCTGGCCAAACGCTAGGCTTCTGCACCGCTTCCCCCGGCAGCGCTTACCCACCTCCTTCACAAAACGCGCGTCGGTGAGCAGCGGGAGCGGACCAGCTTCTGCAGCTTCCGCCCCCCGCGCCGGCCTCCGCCCCCCGCCCCCGGCGCCAGCCCCCGCCCCCCGCGCCCTCCTCGGCCTCCGCCCCCGCGCCGGCGCCTGCCTCCGCGCCCTCCTCAGCCTCCGCCCCCCCGCCGGCCTCCGCTCCCCGCGCCCTCCTCGGCCTCCGCCCCCGCGCCGGCGCCTGCCTCCGCCTCCACCCCCCGCGCCGGCCTCCGCCTCCGGCCCCCGCGCCGGCCCCCGCCCCCCGCGCCCTCCTCGGCCTCCGCCCCCGCCCCCGCGCTGGCGCCTGCCTCCGCCTCCGCCCCCCGCGCCGGCCTCCGCCTCCGGCCCCCCGCGCCGGCCCCCGCCCCCCGCGCCCTCCTCGGCCTTGGCCTCCGCCCCCGGCCCCCGCGCCGGCCTCCGCCCCCGGCCCCCCGCGCCGGCCTCCGCCCCCGCGCCCTGCGCCGGCCCCCGCCCCCGCGCCGGCCTCGGCCTCTGCCCCCGCGGCCCTGCGCCGGCCTCTGCCTCCGCCCCCGCGCCGGCGCCTGCCTCCGCTCCCCGCGCCTGCCTCCACTCCCCGCGCCCTGCGCCGGCCCCCCCCCCCCCCCCCCCCCGCCCCCGGCGCCGGCCCCCGCGCCCTGCGCCGGCCTCTGCCTCTTAATTGTATGATTAATTATATCATTATCTTATTTAAGAGTAATTTATGATTAATTGTATGATATATTAATTGTTAATAATTTATGAACAAATTTCAGCTGTGCCAAACAGAATCTGTGACCAGCTGCTTCTCTGGCTAGCTAGCCACCAGCTGGCTTCTAAACAAGTTTCAGCTGTGCCAAACAGGGCCATAGTAAGTCCCATCACCTGAAAGATTAGTCATCCTACCACCAACCAAAGAAATTTGGTTAGCGACCGGAGAGGCAAATGACAAGAGAATCTATACACAAAACCAAGGATAGCATATACAATTCACATAAGGTATAGTACACAAATAGATCACATTTTCATGATATTTTGGATATAGGAGGTCAATGCATCCTCACCTCTCAAACCAAAGCGCACACATAACCATTAAGGCATATGCATGGTATGAGAACAGAACATGTCGAACACAATCCTCATTAAGAATTAAACTTAAATAGGTTCACATGATAAGTTTTGAAAAAGTTGTTCAAGCACGTCAAATTAACTACGAAAACACAAAAGGTCGTTAATCAGATGAGTCATTATATATTAGCTCATCTAGATTGTAGACTTACCAATAAAAAAATATATCACAAGTACCCAGCATGAAACTACTTGTTGTAAGACGCCCTCGCAAAGCTATATGAAAACGTCAAGTCCATGGCAAGTCGGTGTTCCCATATCTTCTGAATTGTTGATGGATCAAGAGGACATAGTTTCCTCCCAAAAGTGATTGTATCATAATGCACCTCTCGGGATACTTGTACCGTGGTGACGTGTCATTATAGTTGTATTTGGTCCGGGTAGTCCATAGAGCATATGTGGAGGCACCTTTCACATATTTATAAAATAATTTTTGAAAGGTATATATTTATGAATAATGAACTATTGAAAGTATTAAAAAACTGTGCCCCAAAGATAGATGGAATAAAAAGAAAGTTTTTATCGCGCGTTGGGCCAAACTGGACCTTTTGCTCCTACTTTGCTGTGCTGGCTGGGCCTTTTTCAACATGAAAAAAAAACATCGTTGGCTCTTTCGTCAGAAAATCCATACATCTTCCGGAAGATAATTTATTATATTATGAAACTTCTACTTTAAGATTCGTGCTAGGTCAAAGTGAGCGCATGAGACAGGTATCGCGACGAAATTGGCTAGGCAGTAGGTGGTTTAGATTGACTATTATGGTCTTAAAATAAATTTTTCTTTCAAACCGTGAATGTATTTATAACAAAATAAGATCCAACATGTTTATATTTTTTATTTATAGAAAACAATATCCATACTGTACTATTTCAATATTTTGAATATACATGTTCAATATTTTCAATATAATGTTTCAACATTTACATAAAATGTTGAACTACTTCACCTAAAATGTTGCATCAAGCTTAAATAGATGCTCAATCTTGTATTTTAGAATGTTAACTACATTAATTTAATATTTTAAATATGCTAGTCATTGGATCTTTAGCAAAAGTAACGAGCAGAATAAAAAATCGTGTCGAAGATTTGGCTCACAGTTATTTGCTAGGGCGTTCAAAGAGCACGTTGATCTGTTAGATGCGTAGCTCGTGGCATTTGTAAACTGTGATGCATCTTCGTATGTCAAGCTTCCATCTTGACGTTCTTCTCTACCGAGCATAGGGAGAGCAAAGCGCTGAGTGGCAGGTGACCTCACTAGACATGATCATGGGCCGGACCGGGTTTAGGTCGGATCAAAGAGAACTGGGTTGGGCCGGATCTCTCTTCATTCTCCTACAAGTTTTGTTTTAGCCTGAACCCGACCCGATGGATTTTCCGGCTTGAACCCAACCCGATACGTGGTTGGGCTGGGTCGGGTTATACTCGATTTTTGATGTATAATTTTCGGATCGGGTCGGATTTTTCGGGCTTGTGTCATAAAATCGACCTATGCTCGGCCTGAATTTTAATTTTTTGCCGGTTGAAAATTTTGGTTCGAGTATTGATTGGGTTGGGTCGGAATTTTTTCTGCGGGGATTCCATGCATGGGCTGGATGTAATATTCCTTTTGCATATTTAATAAAGTCCAACCCGTTTTCTCAAAGAAAAAAAAAGAAGTCCCTTTCTCCTCTCCTCTCCTCCCCGCCCCCCTCTCTCCTCTCGCTCGCTCGCTCGCTCGGCCGCCTTCTTTCCAAGCGGCGACGGCAGGGGAGTGGCGCCGCCCTTGCCAGTTCTTCGTCGGACGCTTCGCCGGCCGACAAGGTATGTCCGCACTTTCCCTTCCCTTCCTTTCCTGCTGTGCGAAATCGAACACCCAAACCCCCTATCGTGTGCTATTTGTATTCGGATCTGACCATGGATTTTACCTGCGAACTTCAATTTTTTTGCCCCTGATGTACACCCATGTCCTATACTGGATCCGCCCCTGCAGTCTCCGGTCCCTTGTTGCTGCGACAATGAGCAGGCCCAACACTCGCAACAAGAACAAGAGGCCACGGTCCGATGAATCCAATAGCCCGTCCGCGGCTGTTTTCAAGTACGCATGTCTTTTAGTTTCTTTGTCAGATGCTGGCGGTTTCATAAGGTGCTCGCATTGTTTATGTTGCTCTCGTTTTTGCTACCGATTGCAGGAAGATACATTCCAATGGCAATATCTCAAAGAGCGATATACGGCAGCTTTACATGGTGTGGAAACCGGTTTGCCAAGGCTGCCATGGGAACACCAAGGACTCCCCAAATTGTTTCTGTGGATTAATTCCCACCACCAACGGGGTTCGTAAAACTGGCCTCTGGCAGAAAATGCAGGAGATTGTTCGTGGCCTCGGTCCTAATCCATCCAGGGACCTCCGTGCTTCCACTGAGACACCTGCTGGGTTGACTAACCTGGGCGCAACCTGTTATGCAAATAGCATACTGCAGTGCCTTTACATGAACAGCTCCTTCCGCTCAGGAATTTTCTCTTTGGAGCTAGACGTTCTGGAGAAGTATCCTGTTCTGGATCAGCTGGCTAGGTTGTTTGCGCAGCTGCACTCTAGCAAAATGGCTTTCATCGATTCAGCGCCTTTTATTAAGACATTGGAATTAGACAATGGTGTGCAGCAGGACAGCCATGAATTTCTCACCTTGTTTCTGTCTCTGCTCGAGCAATCATTAAGTCACTCCAAGGTTCCTGGAGCTAGAACAATCGTGCAACGTCAGTTTTGTGGCAGTGTATCACACGTAACAAGGTACATGATACGCATCTGAAGTAAATTTGTGCTTTTCTTTAGCAGTTTTAGGTATGGATTTTGGAATAATAGAAAATTAAGCTTTAAGCTGCTGGAAATTTTTATTAGCAACACTACGATATATATGTTTGTCGTGCTATTCTTCGCTTAAATGCACTCCACTCTTCAATCATTCTGTAAAGTTCTTCCAATACAGAGCTGAAATACATATTCCATGAATCAAGCCTATATGGTTAACTTGTCTGATAGCAAATGATTCTGACAAGAATTCTTCTGGACTAGACTCCTATTTTGCTGTATTTAGTGCTTGATGAAGCATGCCGAGGAAGATTTTCGAGGCTCTGTGATTATATTGATACCTCACATACTTAGTTAGAAAGAGATTAAGTAGATGCCTGTGTTGTCACTGGCAAGTTATTTTCTTTCTATTTGTATTTACATTCATAGCCATCAGCTACAAAAATGACTATGTTCAGTTCATGGTGCTGGTGTTGAAAGAAATTAAAACTTACCTGTTCATATTGTACCGTTGAGTTGTTGAAATTGGTCAAGCAAAATGATCAGCAGTCACATTTATGCTATGACCTGCATTATGTTCGTGTGCTCACTGCTCAATGTTGACTATGCTTTATCTTGTTATTTCCATACTGCTGCTTTGGACTAGTTACCGATGTAACTTGTGGGAACTGATTTTTAACCATCAATGCTTAAGGTGTTCATCATGCGGAAAGGATTCTGCAGCATCTTCAAAAATGGAGGACTTTTACGAGCTGGAGCTGAATATTAAAGGTTTAAATAATTTGGAAGAAAGTCTGAATGACTACTTTAGTGAGGAAGCACTGGATGGGGAGAACCAATACTTTTGTGAATCATGCCAGAAAAGGGTAGATGCCACTCACTGCATAAAACTTCGATCACTTCCTCCAGTTGTCAATTTCCAGCTGAAGCGTTATGTATTCCTCCCAAAGGTAATATACCTTTACCAAAAGCTCATCCATAGTTGTGTTGTAACATGTTCTTTCACATTTCTTTAGTCCTGTGCATTCTTATTCTTTACTTTCGTAAAGAATTTTTATCGAACTTTTCTCATTGCCAGACAACTACAAAGAAAAAGATTTCTTCAACATTCAGTTTCCCAGGACAGCTTGATTTGGGAAAACGGTTGTCAAACCCCTCATCTAGTTGTACTTATGACCTGGCTGCTATTTTAATTCACAAGGGCACTGGTGCTAATAGTGGGCACTATGTTGCACATATAAAAGATGAAAGCAATGGGCAGTGGTGGGAGTTTGATGATGAGACTGTATCCAAACTTGGTTTGCATCCTTTTGGTGAAAAACAAGGAAAGGCATCAAATAAAGATGATCAGAAATCCCAAGGTATTTCCACAGCAGGTTCTATGACAGATAACAATAATAATGGTCACCAGGAGGCAGCGCCCACGTCTAACACAGCAGAGATGTTTTCATCTACGGATGCTTATATGTTGATGTACAAATGTACTAGTAAGGATGTCAATGGCACTGAAAGCAATAAAAATACGGAAATCAATGAGTCACTTCCGCGCCATCTTCTGGATCAAATTAGTGAACTAAATGCATCATATATGAAATCGTGTGAGGAATACCAAAGCAAGAAGGACAGCCATTTGGCATATATAACAGAGCGGCGTCAAGAAGTAAAATCTATTCTGACAGAAGCACCAGCAGATCCTGATGATGATTCGTATTTTTGGATCTCAACAGACTGGCTTCGCCAATGGGCAGATAACATTACTCCTCCCTCGTAAGTTTGTTCTTGCACCTGATTTTTTGCCACGATCGCCAAAATTTTGGCAAACTCATGCCCCTTTGCTCCTTTCCTACACAATTTCTTGCCAACTTGGCTAAAATGTTGGCAAGCAAAACCATGAGGTTTTGGCTAGCCAAATTTCGGTTGGGTTGGCACACACCAAAAGAGCTAAGAGCATCAATGGTTATAAAAAATTCGATGATCAAGTCAAGAATGCAATGATAATCATATTTATGTTGGCATTAATCCCTTTTGGCACAAGCATCACTAGTTTGCATGGCAGTACTTTTGGCATCTGCTATGGATCCGTGCTTTCCTTTTTTTTTTTCTCGAACATGCAGGAGAACTGCGTATCAATATATTAAGAAGGAAAAAATTGGGGGGGGGGGGGGAGGGGGGGAACCCCAATGTTACAGAAAAATGGGGGGCTGTAACCTGCCCCACACGAAAGCAGCTACTCTTCTATAGAGGAGGGGGGGGGGGGGGTGAGACCTGACCAGCAACAATTTTGGAGGCACTTGAGCAAGGAGATAGGAAACTCCTCGAGCCCCAGCAAGAGACCATTGCTGCATGTCCTCTTTAATGACAGCAATAACACAGGATCCGTGCTTTCCTGTGGGGTCAATTATGCTAATCCCGCTTTTCTGTAAATGCAGCACACAACACTTCAACACCTCGGCTACTCTAACGAGTAGTTGGCTGCACCTATAGTTGGCATAGAAAGAGTATTAATTTTTTTAGTGTTTTGAATCAAGTAATTTAGGATAAGATCATTCAGATTGAGTTATATCTAATGATCCTGTTTATATGCTGGACTCTGTTTAAATATACAGAGGGGCCAAGCTGTATCCAAGAATCACAAAAAAAATAGTATCTACTCTATACCTTTCTTCTTTCTATGTGGTACAGCTGCCATCCCTGACAGTATCGTGCTGCAGGGATCCAAGGTCACCTGATAGGACTTAGGGTACCTACCAGAAATTTGACGACACCACAATATGAATTGCTTTTATGTAGCAACTGTGTGGCCTTTCCTCTTTACTAATTGAAATGTAGCTTTTTACAGTTGTATTTTTTTTCTGCAGCTCCATTGACAATGGTCCAATTCAATGCGAACATGGAAAGGTTCCAGCATCTAAAATCACATCAATGAAGCGACTATCATCTATAGCTTGGCAGAAACTATTTTCAAAAGTAAGAAACTTCCTGCCACACTTCTTGGTTTGCACTTCAGTTTTGCCTTACCTTGCTTATGTTTAATGATTATCTGTAATTCAGGAGCATGTTGTAGTATTGTAATTGAAACATATAATATTTTGTACTCATTTTGTAATGCTTGTGGCATTATAATATTGATGAATTTCCTTTTGTTGTCATTGCAATAATCTAAGTATGGAGGGGGGCCGTCATTGAGCAGTGATGACTGTTGCATGGAGTGTCTTAAAGATGGGGCAAAAAATGCAGTATCTGCTGATGTCTACCGTGAACGTAAAGCGTCTTTAAAAAATATTGCAGAAGCAGCACTTGCTGGTAACTGTCCAGATGGTCCTTCTTACTTTATCTCAAAAACATGGTATGCAAAGTGCATCCTTCTCTTGAATTCTGAACTTGTTTCTGTATAGTTTTACGTATAAGCGAATAGTTTTGGTACACTTGGGATTACTCCACTCATATATCGTCTGCCTTTTTATGAACTATTTGCCTTTTGATCCCTTGTGGTGACATACTGTAGACCAGTGTGCCACCTATTAGGCAATAAGTCTATGATTGGTAGTCTCCATCTCTATGTATATGTTTTAACATTTTATAGATTAATGCTCAATGTTGATCATGGTTTTATTCAATGCAATTACTGCTCTCCCGATTGTTGCATTATGTTATGTTTTTCTTGATTGAACTCTTACACATTAGCTAGTTGTAGTCTTGAGGTTGCCTTGCAGTTTTTCATTTCCTTAGGCTCATTTCACTCTGAGTCAGCCCTCTCTCATGCACATGCCTCTTGATGAGTTTCCATTTACTTTTTACCTTTTTGCTGGCCCACCTGTTACACAACGTCACCAACCTGCGGTCATGCTGACTTCTTTGCTGTTTACTGCTAGGTTGACTCATTGGCTGAGGAGGAAAAATGCTGATATCCCATCTGATGCTGATAATGGACCAACAAGTGCTTTAAGATGTTGCCATGGGGATCTTCTGCCTGAGCACGCTCCAGGGGCAAAGCGGGTATCTGTACCCGAAAGCCTCTGGTTATTTCTCTATCAAACCATCAACGAGAAGAAGGCTGATGATATTATGACTTTTCCATCAGATTCTCAACCGTGCGAAATCTGCAATCAGGAATTATCTGATGTTGCGTCTGTGGAGGGTAATCTTAGGTAATATAAAGTCAGAAAATTAATGTTAGGTATTGGGTTGTTCACTAAAAGATTTCTGTCTAATATGAATTTTCTTATACACGTCTATGACATGCAGAGCAGTGAAACTCAAGCAACGACAGAACCATGAAAAGTTAATATCTGGGAAAAGCTTTGCACTTCATCCCGGTCAAAAATATTATTTGGTACCTTCATCTTGGTTGTCAGAATGGAGAGCCTATATTACAGCAACCGGGAAAAATGTTTCTTCGTTACCAGAACCTCAAAGTCTGGAAGCTATTGTCGATTCACTTATATGTGAAAAGGTAAACTAATGTGTCACATGTTGATACGTGTCTGGTTCTTAAACCTAGATGACAGTAAAAGAGAGGAAACTCTAATGTTTGAATTTGAGAGGAGAGGTTTTTTGTGGAGAACAAATTGGATTCGTAATTTCAAAGGATGTCCTTGTCAGAATCTCCATACCAAAGTTGTGAGCTTGTTATTAGTAATGTTTCTAACCTACATCTGAAGAGATAATGACTGCTGTAGAAAAGGACTGATAAAACCTGATTGCTGGCACAATACAGTTTTGCACATAATGAGTTGTATACCTGTATTGTATTTTTGTTGTAGTGTGGTATACTATACTGCTTTAACTCATTTGAGTCAGATCCAAATATGGATATCTGTGTAAACTGTAATCTGTAACTTAACCTGTATTTAAATGATATCTATTGTGCGTATAAATGCAAGTTTTACAGGGTTCATGAATTCACATTTGTCTTAGAATATCTGTGTTCTGTTGATTGTGATCATACTACCTTTTTTAACATGAGGATGGTATTTTCAGCATTCAAGATTGCTGCAAAGGCCTTTGGATCTTGTTTGTAAGCGTGGAAACATTACTCAGAAAACATCTAATGTAAGTCCATGCTCTTCACAAAGTTTCTTTGATCTGCTTCTCTGGTTTCATTAAAATGCCGTGTTATGGAAAACTTTGAGGCATTTGGGTTCAACATATTTTGTAGTTTTGCAAAACTGCAGTATCTCCAATACCATGGTTATTTTTGGAGTTTCTGAAAATCCTCTCCACCCTCCATTTTTTTAAAAAAACTGAAGCCATGTCTCTCTTGTCCTTTCTGTCTGATCTCAGTTGTTCATTGAGCTGAAAGTATGGGTGTGGAGAGTATATATGTGCATTGGCCATTCCTGTAATAATGTACTTGCTAACTTTAGACAGGATCTTTATGATACTTATCTTTTTTCTCGAACCTTGATGATATTTATCATGTACACAGACGCTGATGAATTATGGACTTAGCAGAATTCTTCATATAGAAACTTGAACTTACATACAGCAACATAGCACATTGTTGTTGTCACAATACCGTAAAATACTGTCACCTTAAACTGTGATAGTTTATACATGGTGTTTTCTGAAACTATACTTTTTGAAAACCATACATCCAAAGATGCCCTTAGGTTGGAAACGTGAGGCTCTTGCTGTTTTGCATTATGTTTCTACTAATCTTGCACTGTCCAACAGCCTTTGTCGTTTCCTTTTTGTATTTGCTAGTATAAATTGTCCTTCAAGATGAAAACAGATGATACATCACGAGTTAATCATTTTTCATTGTTTTTCAGACTGATGGTTTGACAATAATCCCAGAGTACGATTGGAAGTTATTCTCTGAGGAGTGGAGTGCCACACCTGAAAAAGGTATATCTGCTGAAATTGCTTTTAGCAAGAGCTCTCAAGACAAATTGCCCGGGGCATCTGAAGCAACACCAATTATGGATGGTGATCTAGACCAGTCTCTTGATGATGCTAATGATGATGTGGGGGGCAGAGAGCCCTATGTCAGAAGTGATCCTGAGGTAAACTATAGCTGTTCTAGTGGTAGCACTGAACTCTAGTATTAGTAGTTCCCATGGTTGGGGCTTCAGAAAATAATATGTTAGGAAAACCTAATAGGAGTTGTATCATGTAAATGTAAACGATAAATATGTTGGTAGTTAAAGTAAGAATGTAATCGACAGTATTACCATACCCATATAATCTGGAAGAAAATAGGTCTTTATTTTAGTAGAATAGAAACATGCTATACTGACATTACTGGTGAACAATGTGGTTCTTTCATGATTTACAAAAATGTTGTGGAAATTATTTTGTAGCAAAGCAACATGGCTCCTTAACACCCCCCCCCCCCCCAACCCATCCACCCCAACCCACCGCCAAGAAAAACATTAAGTACAGCTTTGACAACCTTTATACCTCAAATATTTCAGATCTCACCTCCCAGTGGGTGAGGCTGAACCCCATCCAAGGGAGGGAACAAACTACAGAATCTTGAGACTCATGCACTTACAGTTGCATTATCTCTTCTGATGAAATTTGGATCTTTAGCTCTGTGCCGCTTCAAAAATGTGGTATTGCTTTTTGTAGTTTCCTCAATGTTTACACTTCTCAATAATTAAATGATTTCTGACACTGAAATAATTCACATCTAATGTGCATAAAGTTACTTTGTATTTGTAGGTTTGTGAAGAATGTATTGGAGAAAGAGAGAGCTGTGCATTGGTGGAGAAGCTCAATTACCAGAATGAAGACATCCATGTCTATTTAGTCCGTGGAAAAGAAGCACCAAAGTCTATTAAAGAAGCATCTAAAGCTGTCGCTGTATCAGATCGTCGGACCTCGAAACGTTCCCGAAGAACAAGCTCTGGAAATTCAATCAGTTTGAAAGTCTCTGGTTCTACATCCGTCTATCAGTTGAAACTCATGATATGGGAATCTTTAGGGGTATGCACATACTGAATCTATAAAATTTTGCGAGCACAGTTACTAATGTACTGTATTTGCTTCCTTATCTGTATTTCAAAAGGGACTTGTAGACATTTATTTTTCTGCATCTAGCTTTGGGATGTTCTCTCCTTTTTGTTGTTTATACTTGCATGTTTCTTTGGACTGCTCCAAATTATTCAAATAGCTTATACTCTGGATGCATTCAGATCGTGAAGGAGAACCAGAAGCTTCACAAAGGCTCTGTTGAGATTGAAGATGACTTGGCAACTCTTGCTGACAAGAGTATTTTTCCCGGGGATGTTCTTTGGGTCAGAGACTCTGAAATCTATGAGAACCGTGACATAGCAGGTGAATAACCAAATATGATGTGGCAAATCAGTTCCAAAAAAATGGAGATTGTTGGTGGTTTTAAGCATGTGCCATTTATGTGTTTCAGATGAGATTTCAGAGCAGAAGGCTGATATGCTACAGGCAGAGGAAGGCTTTCGAGGAACTCTGTTGACATCAAGTGTTTCAGCTCAGCTTTGTCAGGATGTAGCATTTAGTGAATGAGTTGCTGCATCAGATGTATAGCTGCATATCTGCTGACTGAAATGGTTAAGCTTGCTGGGAGGTGATGTTGACTCGCTTATTCTTTGTTTTTATTTCATACAGTAGCTTTTCTTAGTTTCTATAGCATAGCGTTGCCTTTCTCTGGACCTGTTTGTTTACCTGTCAGCTTATAGGTATGGAAGAAAAAAAATTAAAATAAGTACATAATTCCTTTCTTGTTTTCCACATCATAATTTTCTTCTATTTCTCTATCCATATAGAACTTCCTTGTCATTTCTTGTTTTTGGTCTCATATAATCAATGAAGGGCATACATCTAAAATCCAGTCGAATTTCACCTAGAAAAGGATTCCTATTCCTTAGTAATGTATAGGAAGAAAGGGGTCATCTTTTTTAGGAATAGGTCTCTTATGATTCGCCCTGGGCCGACTTATAGGATTATATAATTTGGGGGGCCTAGATTATATAAGCTGACTTATAAGTTGAGTTTTTTCTTGACCATATGAGCTTACATATCTGAATTATAAAGCTCAAATAAGCTGGATAGAGATCACTACATCCCTCTCTCTGAGCATGCAGCATGTATATGAACTGGTTCCGCAGGTTATGCATTCAACCAATGGAACTTTTAAAATTAGCTACTGTCTCAAAACACCTATTGTTTTATGTATAAGTTCCGTTACATGCTTCATGTATAACTGTTAGGAAGCAACGAAGCTGGAACTTCATTATTTGTCCACTGCACTGCTGCTTGGTGCTTACACCTTGTGATCCGTTATCGATGAAACACTGACGCATGGTCTCTTGTGATGCAGAAATCGTGATTGCTTCGCAAGAGTGTCGTACGGAATTATGGTGGTCCTGGCAGCCGTCCGGGTGGAAATTTTTGTCAACCCCTTATCTCGGCTGTTTTTCTAGTGAGGGAAACAGAAGAGGCTCCACCTGAAGCTGTCAGTCTACCCCTGATGTAATTACATGACAAGTAGGAAGTTGGCTATTTCCGGCTGTCGTGCTGACTGCACGTGTAGTTTTTCTTTTTCTCTCTCTTTCTCTTTTGGCTGCGATGGCTATGGCCTATGGGTGACTTGCCCTGTACCTGGTGGCCAGTGCAAGAGGTTTGTTGAAAGGCTGGAGCCTTGAACTGATGCTGAGGTAGTAGTCGTCGCCTTGTCATGTTTGGTAGATGAGAATGAGATCGTAGAGCCTGCTGGCTTGTGATCCCTCTTTGTGCTGTCATGTGTTGCATTTGCACCCTGTTTTTCCTTTGGGCTGCTCCCTGGGCAGTCTGGCATAGTAAGGCTGCTGGATATTGGGCAGAGGGGTATGGGATGCGCGAAAGCAGGGGACACAAAGGGATGGAGCGCTGGGACGGATAAGTAGTGTTTTGCTAATGGATCATGAGTGCAGTGGTCTTTTTACATCCAACTTGGTTCTTTTATATTTTTGGTTTAAGATTGTATAAGATTAGGGTCCAGCCCTTCTAGGATCAAGCCCTTAGATTAAATTTTAAGATCCTTTACCATCTCTACCTTCATCCTAGATTACAATTTCCGATTACAATTCGTTATAACTTTTCTAGGAACGTATATTTTACATAGATGCATACTATATCTAGATACATAGTAAAAAGTTAAAATAAATTGTAATTTAGGACGGATGGAGTATTTTAGTAAGAAAAGAGTTTATTTCATATTACTACCTAAACAATCCACATTGTCCACCTGGTACCCTAGAAAAATTTGGCTCGATTTATTCCTTGAATTTATTTTGATTGGTTCGATGTACCCTCTAATAGGATTTGACTTTTGTTTCCATTGTGTAG
The DNA here is from genome assembly GCF_002211085.1 of Panicum hallii. Classification (NCBI taxonomy): domain Eukaryota; kingdom Viridiplantae; phylum Streptophyta; class Magnoliopsida; order Poales; family Poaceae; genus Panicum; species Panicum hallii. Next base: position 56,545,355 of record NC_038044.1, read on the forward strand.
ATTGAGTTTTAAATTCAAATTATGCGAGGTGGTAGAGGACATGACATCCTACGTTAGAAGACTAGTTTAAGAATTTTTCATCATTACTTTATACTATTTTATATCCTTTGGACTAATTTAGCATCAAATCATCTAGGATTCGTGGAGGGGAGCGCTCGGGGGGGAATGGGCGTGTTCGAGTTCGAAATCAACCTAGAGGTGCTGACGGAGATGGAAGCAGCAACGATCTCTTTCGCCATGTCGACGCATCCGGACACATCCGGACACCTCTCTAGCTGTCTCTACAATCCAAGCTCGACCGCTGTGCTACCTCAAAAGTACTCTGTTTGACACTTCACTTTTTGACGCAGCGATGACTGCAACGTGTCTACGTTGTATAGGATATCTTTTCTTATCCTTCAGAGCCACTGGCATGGGTGCATGAACGTGCCCAGGTGAACATTTTCTTCACCTGGACGCTGGGGCATTCAGACATGTTCTGAATCATGTTTCACCGAGCAAGACTTCATTAGAAATTAGTCAGATAGTAGTACGTTGAGAAGACTGACAAGTCAAAGGTAAGTCCGAATACAGGAGCTGCCTATAATATTAGTAAAGAACATGTATATGCATATGAGCTACATGCAGAATTTAGCACCAGGATTTCATGCAATCGGACTCTCCAACACAGTAATCTACGCCACAATCACTCCTGCATTGCCTCAGCCTCGGCCTCGGCCTCCGCCCCAGGCCCAGCCTCAGCCGCAGCCTCGGCCTCGGCCTCGGCCTCCGCCTTCGGAGGGGGTGGTGGCAAAACCTCCTTCACCATATCCAAAAATTCCTGGACCCGTTCATCTTCATCGCATGTTTCTCCTCGCTCATCCCTGTTAAATCGCCTCCCGCATTCTTCTATCATCTGTGGTGGAGGATTAAATCAAATAGAACAAAAAGGAAAAGTCAGAATGATGATTAAACAATTAACAGAATTCTGCACATATTGCAGATAGGCTGTTCTAACAGTAAATATTGACAGCCAAATTGCGGGCATCCTACTCAGTTTGATTCCTGGTGGCATGAAGCTACCAAGTGTACCAGTTGTAAGTTATAACCTATAACTGAGCAGTCCTTGGACGTCTAATCAATAACAGTAACAATAACCTAACAATCATTGCCTAATATTTGACACACTTGGACTACTTTTATCTCCCTATTGTTGCAAGGAAAATTCAAGCTAGAATATGAACCTCTTTCAAAACCAAAGCCATGGAGAAAACCAATTTATGGACAAGTCAAAGTTCTTAAGGATATGAAACAAAAGATAGAAATCCTAGTTATGGACAAGTCAAAGTTCTTTTAGATATGAAACAAGTATAATTGTCATATGTCATACGGTATATTCTTTCAAGCTCATGGCACATGATTTCAGAAAAAAACGAATTTTCCTAAAATGTGCATTACTGAAAGCAATTCAGTCCATTTACTTCTATATTTAGAAATATGCATAGGCTCCTGAATTGGACAACACCCAGTTCCTCACATCAATGCTAAACTTCAAACACTATATCCTCACACCAATGCTAAACTTCAAACACTCTATCTTTCAACAACAATAAACAAAAGCTACACCATATCAAACAGGACATGAAGACACTTTCATGGTGAAAAAATTTGTAACTGCAATAGTTTAGTTTGCATTAACCAACCAATATAGCAAAACTGAGAAAATTTATTGACAAGATAAACCAACAGTACCGCGTATGCATCAGCAGCTGAGGATGGTCTCCAATTGATGACATTTAGCTTATCAGCATCCGCAAGCCTGAAACCCTCACTTCTCTTCACAAATTCATAGATTGATTCCCTTGTCTGGTTGCAAGCAGGGGTTTGTAAGAGGTACTCATATACCTAAGTGAGACAATGGCAACTGTTAAACCAGTTTAGGCGCAAAACAGCATCAAAAACAGGTTGAGGCGATGAAGCATTAGGTAAAGGGCATTAGAAACCACCTTACACTCTGATGCAGCAACAACCCCCAAGCATCCCATAGGGTCAACTTTGGCTCCTCTTGATCGCAAGAAGTCAAGAACTTCAAAGTTTGTAAGTGACCCTGCATTTGCTTTCAGTCTGCAGAACAACAATGAAAACTGGTCATTATGAGCTATGAACAACATGATAGCTGATAAGCAGCACAGGGCATTCAAGAGGTCTGCACTCAGGGTCGTTTGCATCATTGAGCGTTACTTTGGAGCTCACAACAGGGTGCCCCATGACTCATAGGAAATTGGGTAGTGAGAATAAACAATATAAACAGATCGGTTATGGTTGGTACCACACTAAACCACCATTTATGGGTTAAAACATGGAAAACTGGAAAACATCATCAACCAAGGATATCCCTGGTAAACCTGGCTGGACTCACGAATCCCTATCAACATCTGAGGCACTAGCTGGACCCCCTTTTTCAAGAAATTCGGTAGTAGTGAAATATGTGCAGGTCGAAGATTGACAGCTTAGCATAGCATGCGAGTAACAATGAATAAAAGGAAGTCACAGGTTGTTGGTGAGAGACACTCACATCTTCATTGCTGCTGCAGTCCAGGGGCCGACAGAAACTCCTTGGCAACTGATTGTGCCTGCACCACTGCTGGATTCACCTTGCTCGATAAGTATGGCCTAACTGAAAGTTCGAAACACAGAAGGATTGGATTAGCAACAAAGCACGCAGCGCAGAAAACCCCGAGTGCCGCACCCAGGATTTGAACCTACAGTATGCGTATGCCTTGCCAAAACTCCAGTATGCAATTAGGCCAACTAAAAAAAATTCTCCAAACAATAAGGTATACAGGTATAACATAACTAAAAGTACAATAAAAATGTGCCTAAAAGGTCTCATAACACCTTAAATTCAACAGATAGGTTTGGAACATGCATAAATTACAATATAAGATAAAGTCTTACATAAATAGAAGATTGTAATACTAATCAAGGGCTTTTGCTTGCTCATGGCCATGAAAGTATCGACAAGTCTAGGGCTCTGATTTGAGATTTCAGGCTAAGCTAAGCAAATCCCCAACCACTGAATCACATTCGCATGTCAACGCGCACACCAATTTCAGGCTAACCTAACATGCTAAGTAAATTTACGCCTCAATTTGAAACTTGAGAACAGCATGAGACAGCAGTCACTACTCCCTACTCACCAGAGAATAGAGAAGCAGAGCACTAAAACTAGAGCAGTGAGGGCCTAATGGCGCCGCGGAGAACCGTGCAGCAGCCGCAACGTGTCGCGTCAGGGGTTGGGGGCGGGCCCAGGATTTGAGGCATGGGTATTCAAAATTTTCAAAAGGGTGTAAATTTATTCACAATAACACGTAATTTAGTACCAACAATGATCAACATATAGACGATAGATATACTAAATGATCAATATATCAAAGTGGCAACATCTGAAATAAATAGAGGACAAAATCATAAAACAGAAAATAGTGATAAGGATCCTTAAAAATTATAAGACTTCTTCTCGATCCCTCATGCTTTCAAAAAGCTTGATGATGTCCTCATCCTTTGAAGAAAGGTTGAAACCCCCCCCCCCCTCTCCGCAACGTATCTAGTGCGTGCACATCTTGCAGGAAGAATTCCCTTTTAAAGGATAGAATTACGAAATGTGGACAAATTACTCAGTACTCACCAATTGGGCACGATGGAGGGCAAGGCAGGGGATGAGGGGAGGCCGCTGTGCCCGCAGGCCGCAGCCTGTGCTGCCCCGCTTGCCGCCGCCCTGGACGTGCGCCGGCGCACCCCGGGAGCCCTGCTCAGGTGCCCTGGCCGTGCGCCGGCGGAGCCGTGGCCCGCGTTCCCGCGGACAGGAGATGTGAAGGCGAGCTGCCGAGCTTGGGCGGCTGGGCGCGGCCGTGCGGGGCGACTGGCGCTCGGCCGTCGCCGTCCCCCGTCCACCGGCAGAGGCCGCCTAGGGTTCAGGCGCCGCCGCGAGGAGAGAGAGCCAGAGAGGATGCGACGCGGGGGAGCAGCTGTTGGCTCGGTCAGGCTTCTGCCTTCTGATTGTTGAATTGGGTCAATGGGCCAGGTGACCATGTGGGCCGTTGGAAGATGGGGGAGGGGCTACTACGATTTTTGGGCTTGAAGGGGAGTTTAGGAGGCCTGTTATGTGCTCTTTTTTATTTTTCTGAACCATATACTGGACGCGCGTGGCGGCACAGCCTGACTCCTGGAGTCTGGAGCTGGAAGTCGAGCGGGTGGGAACAGCGACTCGGCGGCAGATCCGGCGCCCGGGGGGTGGGGGGCGGTTTCCGCCGGGAGGGGGGGGGGGGGGGGGGTGTTGGGGGTTGAGGTGAGCGCTCGCGTCCGGTCATTTTTATCGAGCCGTATCATTTTCCATCTTCAGCGTATATTCTTCTGGTCAGGGCGGCGGCGAGCAGCCAAGCAAGCAGAGAGGGGAGCGCAATGGCGACACGGCCGCGCCTTAGGGGGTTTTGGTGGGGATACGGAGCGTTCATTTTTCCTTTTGTTTTAAATTCTGATGAAGAGAGGGGTTTTTTTGCATTTTGCTTTTGTCATCGACTACCTTGCCGGCCTACGTCCGGCAGACAGCCTAACTTGCTCATGGTTCGGCCAGCTTATGGATTAGTGGGCTGTATAAGTGTATAATAGCCTTGATTAGTATACTTCAATTTTGTCAGTTAATTAGTTATCCGAGGGTAAGAACCGAAATAACCGAGTTAAATTCGGTTATTAAGAGCTATAGAACTTGAAATTATTGTTGAAATTCAATTTCGATTACTTCAGTTCCAATACAGGTAACGGTTTCAGTTAATTATGCTTGCCCTACCAGCAACAGCAATTTAGGTGTTTTGGAGGGAGGAAAAAAGCACAACATCTAAGTAGCTGTATAAATACCACAAAAATGTAAAGGTTGTTACTCCCCTCCGTTTTAAATTATAGATCATTTTAGTTTTTCTAGATATATTTTTTTCCTATAAATCTAAACATAGTATGCATCTATGTGCATAGCAAATATTATACATCTAAAAAGGTAAAAGCAACCTATAATTTGGAACACAGTAAGACAACACATAAGAACATCCAACGGGTTACCAACGTAGTCACACGCAAGCTTACAAATTATCTGCACAGAACCTCTACAACTCTACAACACTGCATCACATCGTCCTACAATAGCCCAAAACGTGGATTCCTCCAACCAGACACACTGTACTAGCCCCTCCCTCTTCCTCCCTCTCAAGCTATCTATTCGGTTTCATGGCGACTTATCTTTCGACATACTATGATGCTTTATTACAGAATTATACACCAGTGCTGCACCTTGCGCGCCTCTGCCCGAGCCAGTGCGAGAACTCCAACGGGCGCTAGCTTCAACGAGGCGTGGGGATCAGAACTTCCTGTTCTTCAGGCAGGTCTTCGACAGGATCCTCTTCCCATACATGTTGTTCCGGAGAGCGCCGACATGCGGCTTAATGGCTTTGATCAGTGCAGCCTCAACCGTAGCATCCTGCGCGTTCTAAGGTGCAGTCAGTCAGAGAATGAAATTATTTGAGAGATTTGCGTAGAAAACACCATGTGCTGTGGTTTTTACCTCACACTCCCGGAACGCTGTCTGGATCACATAGTTCCCAAACTGATCGACCAAGATGTGCGGCAGCTTGGGGTCATTGATGAGCTCGTGGATGATCTTCGCGCGCTTTGGCTCCCGTGCTTCTTTCAGGCATTTCTCTACCACATTGCTGCTGCACTTTTGCATCGATAGATATCCGTAGTGGCCCTCGAGCTTGTCCAGTATTTCGTCTGTTGCCCAAGTAACCTTGAGCTCGAGTATGTACTGTATTACATAATTCCTGCATTGAGGTGAATATTCATATGCTTAGCATTCAAGCAGAGGAATCACCATTACTTGGGCTTTGAAGACAAAAGACAATGTACACACCCGTATTGATGTTCAGCGAGATCGAAAGCCTTGGATGTGATACTGTACAGCAGCCTGTTCTTCTGCTCCTTATTTGCATGAATAATACACTTCTGGATGATACAGCAGCCTTGACGATCCTTTGCTAGCTCAACGCAACATTCCGTTGCCGCATTGAGAAGGAACTGTGACGGTACAAGCAGTCCAAAATCAAGTTCATAAATTGGTAATGAAGATAGCAGAGAAATATTTAGGACTCGCAAAGTACAATTATACTGTCCTTTTCTTGTTCTTCAATGCAGTTAGCATGAACTCGTGACTATACTTTTCAGCATTCTCTTAATTGAACATCATCTTGCTTGGTTAATTCAACCAACCTTGGACCATGGTTAATGTCTCACCAAGCAAGAATTCATTGCAGAGCACATCAGAAATTAATTTAGATAACAGTACTGGAAATCATTAGAAACGTGTACGGCAAACAAATTGAGAAGCCAAATGGAATTTCAAATACAGATAGCTAATAAATGTTTGGGAAAGGGACGTCACAGACCATGCCGAGTGAAGTACTATTAGTGGCATGGTCCAAGTTTTAATTGTGCAGGAAGAATAAAGTCATAAACAGCTGGGGTTGCTTTTAAATGATGAAACACTGATAATAATATATCACAATTGATATAGGAACTAAGGCAGTAGATAGAGGAACAGCCCAAGCCCTGGGCCAGGCCAGGCTTTAGTCCCCATCGCTTTGAACTTTTCTACTTTCTCGGTAGACTTCCCATTGCCTATTATCTTGTATCCAGGACTGAGCGGGAGCCCTATCCGCCCTGGACTGGACCTGCCCTTGCTAGGGAGTTAGATTAAACCCCAACAATGCGGAATGTTGTGAGAGTAAAAATTTTAGGAGCAAAAAATGAGACACTTCAAGAACATACAATCAGTTCTCAGTTTCCTTGCAACAATAACTGTAGTTTCGACACACTTTCTTTTCAGGAACAAACAGTTAGGAGGGCTGCCTATAATATTGATAAGAGCATCTCCAAGAGCCTTTCTAAAATCTACTCTCTAAATCATCATTTAGAGAGTCATTTGAGTAAAAATCGTTTTCTATATCTTTGTACTCTACAACAGCTTTTCTATATCTTGTGCGTAGTCTAAAGAGCAATTCTCGCTCTCCATCTTTGGCTAGTGAGAAATCTGGAATAGAGGAGGTCTATATTTAGATATCCAATTGAAGAGGCTATTGGAGGGTAATTTTTTACCAAATCTCTATTCCTAAAGACATAAAGAGTCTCTTGGAGATGCTCTAAGATAGCATAGCCAGAGTACAAACACCATAGAGAGCAACGCACCAAACAAAATTTACAGCTCCGACAGGCCACCATGTCATGAAAATCATTGTAAGCAAATGAAACTAAGTACTGTTTCTTTCTTTATTAGTAAGGTTGCATTCAAAAGAGAATGCTACCATTGGCAAATAACTATAGCACTGACAGTACATTTTTTAAAAGATTACATGCACTGCAATTCCAATTGTCAAGGTACCAAGCAAGATTATTATTGGCATTAAAACATAAATCATCGTATGACCCTAGACAGAGATCTATGCAAACTAATGTATAAGCACAAGGCGAAGGACAGCATGGAAAACGCTCAATGATATGGATAACAAAAGCAGGATTTAAAGGTTTTGTATAACTGAAGGACAAGAGGTACTCAGTGATGGTTACTAGAGCATGCTCGAACCATACTGAATATTTAGTTGCATGTAGCAGAGTAAATGAGTAATAATGATATGATTAAGTTGATAAAGGGAAGATTAACAGAGACAGACAACGTTGTAATACTACATTGGGTTCAAGCAAAGATGTCTTACTGCTTTGTATTCAGGTGACAGCTTCTGCAAGCAACGGTGTGCAACATGACTCCCATTGGCATCCATCATCAGAGTAATGGCACCGGAGCTCAGAGCAGATACAACCAGGGAAACTTCAGCTGAGGTACTAATAGTTTCTATCACCTTTTGCACCACCCGTGTCCTGGATTTTTATGTTCAACAAAACACTAAAAAGTTATGATAAAATGAAATTGAATGGGAGACGCAATTAATATCAGAGCATGAATTGGCCATACCCATGCATGTTGCATGCAACTTCAATTAGCTGGCCTGGCATTTCGGTTATTTCATAAAGTATATGCATTTTTTGGTCATCATTGCACTGCTCTAGTAGTTTTTGTACCAAGTAATTTCCAAATGGATCAACCATAAGTTCGTCGATATGCTCAATGACACCATCAAAGACCTTTTGGGCATCCTCTTGAGAACCTTCTGTAAATATCCTTTGTAGGAAACGGCAACCATTCTGATCCTTTGCCAAGAGGTACAATTCTCCAACAACTTCATCCACTGAATTATAGTTTAGCTGGGCAGATTTCATGGTAAATTCAGATCCCAAAGGTGACTGGCACTGAGAGCTCTGCAAGTCAAAATGCAGGTTGTTCTGAAAATTGAGATGACGATTGTATCCATTACAGTCAATTCTTTGATTTGTTTCAGCACACCCGTCAAGTTCAAAGCCAGGGTTGGTATTTCTACCAGAATTTGCACCCCCAAACTTCATCAGTATCTTCTCAGGAGAACTTTTCAGTTTGACTTTATCCAAGGTGTGATTCTGTAATAAACCTTTGTATGAACGTCTGAGTCCATATGGATGTTTGAGTTTTTCAGATAGCTGATTCTGGCAATATTCACAGGTTTCACATAAGCAATCAGGATAAATTATACAAGGACAGTTATCCACATGTGTAGAATTCAGTCGGTTATTTCTATTAGGAACCATGTGGCTGTTCCAGTAGATATCAGGACTGCGATGTCCCAGATGATGAATAGAGGGTGCTCTAAGATGAGGTGAAGCTGCAGACTTAGATGAGGAGTTGACAACACCATATCCATTGCTATTAATCCAATGAACATCAGAAATCTGTGGCATCTGCTGATAAGAATACTGTGAGTGCATGACAGCCTCTGTATCAATATCATGACGCCTGAATTTCGAGTCCATCTGCTGATAAGGTGCATAAGTTTGTGCCCACCTATCGATAAAATGCAGTTGCTGGACAGGCGAAGCTGATGGTAAACTGATTCCAGTCACATAAGCATTATCTGGACCATGCATCCCTGTGTACGATGGAAGATTTTGCCCACGAAACCTTGGCTTCATGTGTTCAGCATTGTTGATCATGAGAGATGAAGTCACAAAACTATCTTGATCAAATGCCGGCTGAAGTTGTGTGTTCCTCTTGTTGTCAGCAGATGAAATCATAAGGCCTGGAGGCCAGTGTCCATACCTGGATGCAGCCCTACCAGAGTTAGCAGCAGAGTCGGCAGTAGCATCAGTCGAGCTCAAGTTCATGTTCTCAAATGCCGCTGTCAATGACCAGTTATCAAACAAATTGGCATTGTCGATGATGCCCACACCATGTCGGTTACTTCCCACCATTGCCATATCATGCAGAGCAACCTGCGAAGAAACCCACCCTTCTTCAGGGGAAGAACACCCTGCAGATTGTTCCCCATGATTTGCAAACATGGCTCCAGTGATGCTGCCAAGAACGGGCCGGAGTTCCGGATTGTCCTGATTACTCTTCACTTCGTCCATATCAGAACCAGACAGTCCACAAAGCCGCCAATGCCAGCTTGATCACACAATGTAGGTAGGTTCACCAATCCTACAGCACCCACAGTTGGATGTGGCGCACGAATACCACGGAATCACCTACATGATCACAGGAACAAGGACAAAATCGTTACCAAATGAAAGCAAGCATCAGTACGAACGATTTGGCATGAAGACAAGAGCGGGCGACAACAGGGTGTCCAGGGAAAACAGGGGAATCGCCACATGGAAGAAGACTTTTCGCATCCAGATGGCAAGAAGAAAATGATACCGATCACATTCACACAAACTCCAAGAATCCCAAGGAATCCATTAATACAACAAAATTGTGCAAAAATTCCGGGGGAGCAGATTACCAAGAGCCTGCGATTTCTCCACTGCATCCCCGATCGCACTGCGCGAAGGGCGACGAAAAATCGCCGGCGAAATGGACGACAATCGGAGCCAAGAAACCCACCCGCGCACCCCCACAAGATCGCGAAAAACCCCCAGAAAAACCCCCCGATCACGAGAAACCCCCACCCGGGACCGCGGGCCGAGGGGCCCCGCCGCGAAAAACCCGATCTTGCCAAGGACCTCGCGATCAAACCGATCCACGGACACGACGCACCCCGATCGAACCGGACGATAGGCGCCCTAGGGGGAGGCGGGAGACGATTACCGGGAGAGCCTCAGGGGAGGGCGCGCATTAGCCGGAGCGCCGCCGCCGCCGCGCGATCCTGCGTCCCCGGGGAGGGCTCCGGAGGCGCGCCGCCGGGGAGAATTGGGGCTGCGGTGGCGGTGATTTTCTGCGGAGAATTTGAGAGGATGGCTTGCGGGAGAAGGGAGATGAGCGGAGCAGAGGGGGTGGAAGAGGACGAGGAGGGGGGCTATATGCGTGTGGCTGCTCGCGTGGCTCCTCCCCCTTCTCTCCTCGCAGAATGACGCTTCTGCCCCTCGCTTCCTGCGCGACAGGGGACTCGGCTGAGGGTAACGGACGGTCAGAGATGGCTTCTGGAGAGAGAAGGAGAGGTGAGGACAGAGAGAGAGAGAGTGACACATGACATGATGCTAGTAGCCTACTACCATGCCCATGCACGGATTTGCATGGAGAGAATTGGGAGTTCTTGAAGCTTGTTAAAACGGGATTAAATTAAGTTTGTTAGGTTCTAAAATTCATGCATCTTTTCATTCATCTTCGTAAGGCATGTGTGTGAAAGAAAATTTTGAACCGTTGAAGACGTTTATCAAAAAAACCATTGAAGAAAAAATATTACATTTTTATATTTGCTTAGCATAATTCGTTTGAATATTAAAGAAATCAAACGGGAGAAAATTCTTCTTCTTTTTTCTTTTTGTCTCGTTGTATCGCTACAGTACTACGGACACACGTTGAGTTATTCTGTTAGGTTCTAGAGTCACTTTATCTTTCATTTTTAGCTTTTTCTATTCCCAAGACACACTTCATAGGGTTATTAGGGACATTTTATCTTATAGCTTTCTCTATTCCCAAGACATGTGTCATAGGATCACTAGAGTCATTTTATTCTATAAATTCCTCTATTTACTGGACATTTATATAATAGGATCGCTATAGTCTTTATCTTTTGATTTGTTTTGTTCCCGCGACCTTCTTTAACAACCTCTAACAACTTTTCTTATCTATTTCCATGACATCTACAATAATAGGTCACTACAGTTATTTTACCATCGCACCCTTGATTAGTGGGACATTTATAAATAGCACCAGTAGAACCATTTTACATTTTTACCTTTGCTCCTTATCTCCCGCTACTAAAAAGAACGAAGTGGCAACTCGTACGTCGTGCGATCTCTCCGCCTGGACGCACCATCGGTCTGCCGTCCGTCGCGCGGTAGGGTTGGTAATTCGAATGAATGACCGTCGGTCGCCCGCACATCGGTTGCTAAAAATCCATACCAACCGGTCTGCCTCTCGACTTGATATGAGCCGTTCTTTCCTAGCCGATCAACCGTCCATCGCCCACCGATCGTGCTGCATCCGTTTGAATTTGCATCGCATCCACGGCCAGCATTTGAATCCCGACGCCCGCCGATTTCTTGCAAAAGAGCGATAATCTCGGAACCCTTCCATATCCGCTCCCAATCCGCTACCCTGAGGCAGTCACAATCAACCGGGCGCCGCCGCGGCCTCGCCATGGCCATGGGAGCCACCGCGGAGCACTATGCTCCGGCCGCCCCAAGGCCTGGCTGGTGGCCGTGGCGTGATCAGGAGTGAGGGGTGGTGCTCCCCGGGCCATTGGCCGGCGAGGGGAGGATCCGGGATGGCCGGCCGCCGTAGCCAAGCCACGGGCCGCCGCCGGCGGCGACGTTCCGCGTCGGTGGGGGCCTGCGCAGTGGGTTTGGGGATCCAGGAGGTGCAGGGTGAAGTGGAGAAGGCCGTGGGTCCGGGATGGCCGCCGGCGAGCCGCCACGGCTACCCGCCCCTGTACCCACGGCCAAGGGCCGGGGTACTGTGCTAGGACCAGGGGACCACTAGGCAGAGCGAGTATGAGAGAGGGGGTAGAAGGGGGGTGAGAAAAGTCTAGGGCGCGGGAAAATTCATTGTCTCCAGTGTGTTTCTGAACTTGTTGGAAGACCATCCTTCTTCCTGCTCCTATAACGGATCTTGTGCAGACCTCCAGCGACACTTGTAGTTAAAGCAGGTTTCACCGTGTTGTACCGCCGTATCTTGGACAATATGATAATAAAATCTAGCAAGTATACAGTTGCTTATCAGCAGTCGAACTAATAATATTTGGCAGCTTTATACCAGCAATAGGATATCCTTTCAGTTTTGAATTGCTTACTGCTCATGTGTAATTGGAGCAAAAAGAGGAACTTTTGTAGCATGAAGTATATGAGAGGATGACGTTATCTACCACAATCATGGTTTCAAATTTCGGAAAATTTCATATGCATGTTATACCGACCCATTTGCAGCATTTGAGTGAGTAACTGAATTTATCAGAATTCTGTAGGACGAGCGTTTGTGGGTGGGATATCTTCAGGATCATAACAAGGATTATTCTATATTTTTACAGCAGTGTTATGCCGGCTTCATCTATCTAAATACCTATTCACTCATCTGTGTTTAAGTGATTCTGAGTTTTTCATGCATATCTTTAAATTGTGACATCATCTTCAGTTAGCTATTCGTCAGTGTTTGGTGAACAGCCGCTTGTTTTACTTGGTTCTTACTACTAGCTTCTTGCTTACTATTAATTGGAAAACAACCCTCCTTCGTAAAATCAAATCACTGTTCTTTTTTTTGTTTTGGAAAAAAATCTGACCACAAATCCACAATGCTGAATATGCCTGAACTATGACATGCTGGTTTCAGTTTAGCCCCCAGTCCCCCACACTGCACTAGATATATAACCATCACATGCAAGTTCCTTTTTTTTTACCGGAAGCAGTTTCTTCTGGTTCTCCATAAATTTAAAGTGCTATATGTTATTATCCTTTGTTCAGGTTCATGAAGTCTGGTTGCTAACTTTTTAATTATTGCTGAGCCAGCATGATGGTACGGTACAACCTCTCATACCATGTGTCTTTTTTCCTTTTTAATTATAATTTTCAGTTTTTAGCAACAACAAGAGATCAATAATGCTTCCCTGGTGGAGTTCAGATAGTCCTAGGTGCCTGCAAAATGTTTAGATGCAAGCCGAGTTTTAGAAGTCTCCTGAACTTTCTTAGCTACTCTCGAACATCCTCTCCTTCAAGTTAAATAAAGCACTCGGTATTGAGCATTGACACGAGTAATTATTTTTAGAGTATGTAGATTGCATAGAAGATGATGGCAAAGTCTCTTTTGCTATGGTTCAGCGGTGGCTGCAAATGTTTTTACTGCCAAAATCCATTTGAAAGAGAGTTGGGTTAACTTGTATATCATGGTGTATTGCTTAATTTATTGAAAAAAATAGTAACTTGAGTAACTATCTTCGTGCGCTACATTGATGTCGTTCATACTATTAAAACTTATGCTTGTGGATCTCAATTTACCTCAAAATAGTATGTTGTTAAGATTTATACCATGTTATATATGCTTTGTGGATATACTAAATCTTTTTACAACCCGTAGCAACGCACGAGCACGCACCTGGTAACGCGCTTGACATGTTCAGCTTCCCTCGCTCTCCCTATGTTACTTTTTTTTTGCGAGCTCCCTACATTACTGTAATACTAAACTCATGACAGTACCTTTTTTTTCCCTGCCGGTCTTTTTATATATAGCTCAGGGGTACTTTAGGAACAACAGTGATTCCTCCCTACCTTTTTCTAATCATTTTGCTAGCGTGCGCCTACGTGGATACTTGCATTGGGTTGGTCCGCTCCTAATCAGCTGATTAGGGCATGTATAAAGATTCCTTACGAGTTTCATGAACTAACATGGGAAAAGGCTTGCAGTTGTGCGTCTCCTGCAATGCTGCGAGCCTTTTGCTCGTTTCTTCTGGCAGTTTGAGTGCCCTGACCAAGTGACCATGGAAGAAGCCGCAGGGAAGGATCCTGGAAGGTTCGCCCTTTCCTAATGCGGCAAGCACATGGAAGCGCACTTGCTCCTGCTGCTGCGATGCAAGTTGCAAGCAGCAAGCAAGTACATGCATGCCACATTTACCCCCCTCATATCGTGCTCCGCTTTAGCACACTGTAGCGCATGTTTTCAGGTCACTTTAGGAAAACAACCACGACCCTTTCCGATCCCTTTCGTGTCTCTGTGTCAACAAGGTCTTGCGGATATCTTTGTTTGTTTGGTTTCGTAGAGAAAGATCCCATCGATCAGTTTCTTGGTGCTTAAGGAGGCACGAGCGAGACGACGACGGTCCACTCCCAATCAACGACCGAATAAAATACGTAGAGAGAGAACAGATGATTCCTTACCGGAGTGACTTTCATGAACCATGGGTACTAACCAAGCTTGTGAACGCCTCCTTACCCATTAATAGTTCCTCCTGCAGTTTTGTCTCTGCGCCTTGACCACTGCATCATGAGCGGGGAAGAGTGAAGGAGCCTCGAAGGATCAGCGAGGAAGCTTCACCCTTTCCCCTTCCCACTGCGGCAACGCTCACATCGAAGAATGCCCCCTGCTAGGCTGCTGCAGAGATGTAATCCGATGGAGCTAGCTGTTCTCTTGTCTTGCGAGCAACCAGCAAATGCTACTAGTATAGCTAGCTCTTCAATCTCCACTTGTACCCATTGGCATGTCACCATGCATGACTGGCCTTTGATTTTGGCCCGTTACTAGCATTGTGTCCATTACCAGCTGGGGTCCATTTTCAGGGGTGCTTGTTCCCCCTTTATGACCTGATGATCACTCCTAGCTTGATCGAGCATCTGGTTCTTGATTAGTCTGAACTAGCTAATCTCCGGCTTGTACTGTCGTGCAGTGTGCTAGTGCACCGCACGGCAAGGTTATTAACTTATTATCAGGAAGCTAACTAATTAAGACTGGGGTCAAGTTAAGCGAAACACTCACCTGCGTTGCCGTCTCTGGTACCGGTGACGGCCAGCACTTTGCGTTGCCGGATTTGGGAGTCATCATCTATGACTGACTGCGTGATGGCGCCCAGGCCTCCCTGCACGTCGCTCTCACGCCTAGCTATTCCTCCCTTTTCCCGCTCGCCTTTCTCCGCTCGGGACAGAGCTGACACCCACGCGCCCGTCCCTGTCTTTCTTTCTCGCTCTCACACCTGCTGACCTGCGCCGGCGACGCCTAGTGGATCGCTAGCTGCGCGGTCGATCGATAGCTTAATTACCGGAGACTCAAGGAAGGTCCTGTCTATTTCAGCTTATAGCTGATTTTGAAGATTTGATTTTGAAAAATTCAAAAAATCAAATAATAAAGTTAGCGGATGGTTACTATAGCATCACCGCTGCAAATTATGAATTAATTAGGCTCATTAAATTCGTTTCGCGAATCTGCACTCATCTGTGAAAAAAATTTATAAATATATTTTATTTAATATTTTTAAATAATAAAAAATTAATATGATAAGATGAAAATTTAGCCCTCCAAAACAAAATACTTCTTAGTTTATCTCAGCTCGCCGAATTCGGCGTAGCTGCGTGATGCCTGCCAGGCGCCCAGGCAGCCCGGCTCCCCGGCCTGTTCGCCATCACGCTCAGCACGCTGCACGTCGCCGTCTCTCGGCTGGGGCGGAGTACGTACCTTTCACATTTCGCTTGGAACACGTGAGGACTCCGATGCGTCTCTCTCTTGCTCATTCGAGTTGCCTTTTTTTTCTTGGTATTTTTCCTAGAAGTTAGAAACGGCAATGATTTTTCCCAGCCATTTGAAAGGGTTTTCCCAGCGCTGGCTGGACCACAGCAGCCAGGGGCCAGCATCCCTCGTGCACGGACACGTGGCAGGATGCAATGCGGTTGTCGGATTTGGCATGGCTGCTTGGTCTCTCCCCGTGGACTGCACGTCGAACTCCCGCTCGCTCTGTCACTCACGCGCGTGTCGCTCGGTCACCGGCTCCTTTTTTTTTTTAAACCTGGCCTGGCCGGGCCGGCGACGCAACGCAGGATCGCAAGGGTTTACAAAAGCAAATTTTGAAGATTTTCAAAAGAAGCTTCAAAATTTGTGGAAAGTATTTGTAAAATTGCTTTACACCATACTATGTTACAAACAAGTTTCGGACCTCTTTAACAGAAATAAATAGGGAATTCTCTCCAACTGCAGCTGCAAGTACTATATCGCTTTGTTTCGGGAGGATAATAAAAATAATATTTTTAATGGTTGATTGATTGTTTTTTGTTTTTTTTTTTGTTGATTGGTTGGTTCTTGCTCCCTGGTTATTTGTCGGAGGAGGCTTGTTCTGTTTTTCCGCTGTGGACTGACACACGCTTCCAAACAGGTCCGGCCCATCAGGGATGACCGGGCTCCAGCTTCCCGTCTTGGGCCAACTCGTGTGGGTCTCGTTCGGCTCTGCGCCGCAGTTGCCGGCCTACGACGGAATGAGGTCATCAAGTCACGCCGTAACTTTGCCACGGTCAAGCCCGAGAATTCGGGCCGGACCCGGTTTCTCCAGTACCGCAAAGTACATGCAGGCCCACCACGGTCTTCAAAATTAGTAGATATTAAGCTATACTAAGGTATGTTAAAAAATATTAAGCTATGAAAAAATGAATTAAGAATTATTGAAGTATAATCTTGCAAAATAAATGTTATAGTGATTATCATTTAATAATTTTTGTCTTGCGCAATATATCTTCGTGCGGGCAACCAAACAACATCTTCCCGTAATCTGGTTGGAGCGAAGTATGAAACCAAACAAGCAGATCTTGCATTAGTAGAGTCTGGCCCACGGGAAGCCTGGTTCAATGATGCAAGCCAGGCTAGCTAGGGAAGAGAACCAACCGCACCCAAAGATTCCTTACAGTTACATGAACTTGGGATGAAAAGGCTTGCGGTTGTGCGTCTCTCCTGCAATGCTGCGAGCCTTCTGCTCGTTTCTCCGGCAGCTGATCGAGTTGAGTGCCCTGACCATGGAAGCAAGCCGCAGGGAAGGATCATGGAAGGTTCGCCATTTCCTAATGAGGCAAGCACATCGAAGCGCACCTGCTCCTGCTCTGACACCGCTGCCCTGCGCACATCTCGTGCTCCGCTTTAGCGCACTGTAGGAAGCATCAGCTTTTTTGTGCTTGTTGTAGCCACAAGATTTATTTACAATAGGATTATTGGGTCATTTTATCTTTACAAGCTCTAAAATTCCTAAGACCGTGATGATATGTGGCAAGGTAGTATATATTAGCTAGGGTCAATAACTTTCTCCGATCCTCCCTGAATTCCTCTATGTTAAGAACACACTCAGATCATTAGTAGATACGTAGCCGCATTTCTCACGGCCGCCTTTCCACGCACAGTACGGT
This sequence comes from Panicum hallii, assembly GCF_002211085.1. Classification (NCBI taxonomy): domain Eukaryota; kingdom Viridiplantae; phylum Streptophyta; class Magnoliopsida; order Poales; family Poaceae; genus Panicum; species Panicum hallii. Next base: position 56,562,821 of record NC_038044.1, read on the forward strand.
TCAGGTCACTTTAGAAAAACAACCACGACCCGTTCCGATCCCCTTCGTGTCTTTATGGATCTCAATAAGATTGTTTTATGGCCGGATACCTTAATCTGATTGTTTTATGGCCTGATATCTTAATTTGTGTGCTTTCGTAGAGAATGAAGGATCCCATCATCAGTTCGTTTCTTGGTGCTTAATTAAGGAGGCGGTGGAAAAGTCTGCATATAACCCCTAAAGTATTGGGGTTCGTCTACTTAATCTTCTAAACTGTAAAATCGGATATTGAACATTCTGAACTATTCAAAACCGTGTAAATAACCCCTTAGATGTGGTACTAGTAGAGGTAGTTTTTCTTTTTCTTCCGGTTACTCATCACGTAGTGGTACACACTGGTCTAAATTACCAAGGATGCATGATTGAACAATCTGTAGTGGCCTGAGGTAGATGCCCTTATCACCTTATGGAAGAGATGCGGAAAACAAAGGGTGGGAGAGATGTGTATAAAGGACGATTCTTCCAAAGCCCAGGGTTAGCTCCGACCTTTCAGGTGAGATGTGCACCTTGGTTCCTGGAACTACTACTCCCCTGAAAGCTTTTGATTTTCCTAAACAAAAATGATTTCTTGGCAGGTTTACATGGCACCTGTGGTTGGTCCGAAATACAAGCTCCTGGCACGGTACGGAAACAATGTTCAAGAGGTAAGGACTGGAACCTCAGAGAGTTAGTTCAGGTGAGATGTCCAAGTAGATTAGAGACAAAATAGCTTTTTAGGATTGGATACTAATAGGCGACCTCATGCAATGATATGTTATCTTAAGACGACTGCACAAACAATCTCCACAATAGTTTGTCACTTTTATTGTCTTAGTTTGTCACTTTTATTGTCTTATAGTAGTATCATATCCTTTAATTTGTGGAATGAAAAAGAAAATATTATGAGTAGTATGACAATGACAACTCGTACAATGGTGAGTAAGCGGTCTCATGGTCGTTAATTTTACCTTATGAGACGGTTGTTTCGCGAAGCAACCGCCTCATTCTCTCTCCTCCACGTCATCAAAAATCCTACGTGGAGCTGCATGAGACAACCTACGAGACCGCTGACGTGTAGCAATGTACTTGCCCAATAGTTAGCATTTTGTATGGAAGTAGATTGAAAACCTAATATAGCTGCCCACATGTGCTACTGTGCAGTGATGGTGGAGATCGACAACACTCAGGGAAAGAAAAGTTGAAAGAGGCAATTTTAATGCGCACTGATAGGGTTAGCTGAATAGCTAGGATCTCCATGACGCGCATTTGATGGGATCGGTTTCTCGGGTTGCTCCTTCATATAGTAGCATATATATATTTTTTAATAGTGGAACAAGGTTCCGGCCGCTACACCCCCCTGGAGGATACAGGAAAGCCGTTCCATATATAGCATACATATATCATGGGATTTCCATGATGCCCATGAGTTTGATGCGTAGAACATGTGGATGTATTTTGTTTTCGCTTCCCTCCCCTTCCGGCGGATACAGTGATGCTAATTGGATATCGGATCTAGATGAGCTGTATGCCACTAGTGGATACGTTTTCACTCTTGGCGGTGCTGCTGTTTCATGGAGATCATGCAAACAGACGATCCTGACGAGATCTACTATGGAAGCAGAACTCACAGCACTAGATACAGCTACAGTGGAAGCCGATTGGCTTCGTGAGCTCTTGATGGACTTACCTATTGTCGAGAAACCATTGCCGGCAATAATGATGAACTGTGACAATCAAACTGTGATTGTCAAGGTAGACAGTTCAAAGGACAATATGAAGTCCTCAAGACATATCAAGAGACGGTTAAAATCAGTCAGAAAAATGAGAAACTCCGGAGTTATCACTGTGGGTTATGTCCACACTGAGAAAAATCTGGCTGATCCGTTCACCAAGGGGCTGTCACGTAATGTGATAGACAAAGCATCTAAGGAGATGGGTTTGAGACCTGTATAAGCTATTCCCTAGTGGTAACCCAACCTATGTGATCGGAGATCCCGTGAATTAGGATCTGGGAAGAACAAGCTAGAGGTTAGCATGAGAGTAAAATTTTATACTCACTCGAGTAGGATGCAATACTCTCGATTACTGCATGGCAGGTTGGCGTTGGCCTTAATGTATTCTGTTGGCTTTAATTAGCAAAGACGTTATCCTGCAGAACGTTCTTGAAAGAATACACCTATGTGAGCCCGACTGTTGGACGGTCGCAGTCTGTGAGATTCAGGTGATCTCTATTAAGCTCATGAAGAGACCAGGGAGTACGACCGATATGCTCCAACCGCGAAGTAGCCTACTGGAGGTCAAGTATCAGCTTGACTGTAAGTGAAACTCATTTGCACAAAACTTGCAATTCAAGGCTTAGTCCATTGTTCAAGTTGTGAATGAGTGTAGCTTGCTGTTCTAGATGGAAGTTCAACTTAACAGTCTCCATTGAAACACTGGTATATCAAACAACAGTGGGTTGAGGAAAAATCATAATGAGACTTTGAGATCTGGTGGGGGATTGTTGGAATATTTGGGCCTAGCCCATGTAAATCCAAATAATTCCTGTAAAATCTCAAAGGCCCATTAGTGCATAGGTGCATGGCAACAAGTTAGTCCCACCTTGCTAGTGGAGGTGGAGGGAACCTAACTTAAATAGTTGGATGCTCTCCATGCTCTTGCAAGTGTGGATGAGAGAAAGAAGGAAGAACACACGCGCGCTCGCTCGCCTCGCCTCGCCGGGCCGGGCTCGGGCTCGGGCTCGGGCTTCGGGCGAAGGGCGCGCGCACGCGACGTGCGCGTGAATGGTCCGTCAAATCCGGATCCAACCCTTGCGGGCGTGCGGCTTCTTTTTGCCGATCCGGTAAAGAGCCGATTGGCTCTCTCCGGTCTCGGGCGTGCGAAAGAGCCGATTGTTCTTCGGACTCGGGCGAACTGCTACGGCTGTAAAAGAGCCGATCGTTCCCATGATCGACTCTTCAGACTCGGGCAAAAGAGCCGATTGTTTCCTATGAATCGGCTCTCTGGTCTCAAGTAAAGGCTGTAGAAAGCCCGGCGGCTTCCTTCCTTTTGCCACTTTGAATCTGTTACGGATTTCACGCGCGGATTTTTGGGACTCGTAACCGACTAGGTTTTGGGACGCCAAAAAACCCTAGCAGTTCTCCTGATAAATACGCGCGGGTGCCGGCACAGAGACAAGCACAACGTAGAGAAAACCTACATCGCACAATACACCTCAACCTGTCTGTTGTGCCGCCGTGTACGCTACTTCATCCCGTTCGTCGGCGTGCACCGGCGATCGGGAGAGCAGGTCTCCGGAACCCCGTCCTTAGCGATCCTGCACCGGGAGAGGGCGAATAAGGTTTTTGGGAAGCGCTCTGCGCGACTGCTCGAACGCTTCCACATCGGCTCTGCATCATCGTCACCACGGCTCGTCTACCTCCTCGTCAGTGGGGCGCGACTCGGCGTCGACAAGCGCGCGGAGGTGCTGATCATCGCCGTCGTCATCTTTGTGTGGTTATTCCAGTCACACAAAACACGTACGGTTTTCTGTCCCTAACTATGCTTTTCATATCGAGTATGATCTGGTTAGGGTTGATATTGCTGCTGCAATATTTTATCTTAAATTATGTTATGAGCATGTTTAGATCTATTCGTTTTCTGTACGCAATTTTCGTTATGGTCATGATTTATCTTCGGGTTAATTTAAAACTGAAACTCCTATTATTTCCAACAATCCAAAAACCTTATTATAGGAATTTCAGTTTCATGGCTGGATTTGTTGATGCTCTGAGGCCAGAGAAGTTCTCTGGCGAGCACTTCAAAAGATGGCAAACGAGAGTGATTCTGTGGCTCTCCGCCATGAACGTGCTGTGGGTGTCTAAGGGCAAACCTGAGGGGATTCTTACCCCTGATCAGGAGAAGGCCTTTACCGAGGCCAACACACTTTTTGTGGGCGCTGTGATCGGTACACTTGTAGATCGTCTACAGGATGTGTACCTACATCACACAGACGCTAAAAAGTTGTGGGACGCCCTGGAAGCCGATTATGGCGGCACAGATGCTGGCGCTGAGCTGTACATCATGGAGCAGTACCATGACTACAAGATGACCGATGGGAAATCTGTAGTCGTGCAGGCTCATGAGATACAGTGCATGGCCAAGGAGCTTGAGCATCTCAAGATCAACCTACCCGACAAGTTTGTGGCTGGTGGCATCATTGCAAGTTGCCTCCTTCCTGGAGGGATTTTGCCACTACACTCAAACACAAGAGGATGGAGATATCAGTATCTGATCTGATAGCATCTCTTGATGTTGAGGAGAAAGCTCGGGCCAAGGATGGGCGATCTAAGGCTGCTGAGGGCCAGACTAGTGCCAACATGGTGCAAAAGTCTCATGGCAAAGGCAAGGGCAAGGGAAAGAAGACCAAGCCGCAGCCTACAACTACTTTCAAGAAGAAGAAATTTAAGGAAGGTCAAGGCTGTTTTGTGTGTGGATCTACTGATCATTGGGCAAAGAAGTGCCCACACCGCAAAGGAAGAAAGCCTTCACCTGAGCAGAAGACTGTGAACACGGTCACCATGGCTGGAGTGGAAACCAGTGGGTATAATTCTATACCTTCGGTTTTTTCAGTGTTTCAATCTACTAGTTGGTGGCTTGATACTGGTGCAAATGTTCATGTGTGTTCTGATGCTACCTTGTTTTCTTCTTACCAGACCGCTCGGGATTCTACCGTGATGATGGGCAATGGGTCGCATGCTACTGTTCATGGTGTTGGCACGGTCGATCTGAAACTTACTTCGGGAAAGATCGTGCAGCTGAAGAACGTGCAGCATGTCCCTACTATCGGCAAGAATCTAGTTAGTGGATCCCTTTTGTGTAGGGATGGTTTTAAAGTAGTGATTGAGTCCAATAAATTTGTCGTGTCTAAGTGTGGACAATTTATCGGTAAAGGCTATGAGTGCGGAGGTCTGTTCCGCTTTTCAGTCTCAGATTACTGCAACAAGTCTGTGAACTTTATTTCAGATGGAATTAATGAGAGCGATGCATCTGTTTGGCACTCGCGTTTATGTCATCTGAATTTTGGCTCTATGTTTCGACTTTCCACCATGAGTTTAATTCTGAATTTTTCCATAGTTAAAGGTTCTAAGTGCCATAGTTGCGTGCAGTCTAAGCAACCTCGAAAACCTCACAAGGTAGCAGAGGAGAGACATTTGGCACCTCTAGAACTCGTCCATTCAGATATCTGTGAGATGAATGGCGTGTTAACAGAAGGTGGAAAAAGATATTTCATGACCTTAATTGACGATGCAACTAGATTTTGCTATGTGTACTTGCTGAAAACGAAAGATGAGGCTCTTAACTACTTTAAAATCTATAAGGCTGAAGTAGAAACCCAACTTGAGAAAAAGATCAAACGACTTAGGTCCGATCGAGGAGGTGAATATTTCTCTAATGATTTTGACTTATTCTGTGCGGAACATGGCATTATTCACGAGAGGACGCCTCCCTATTCACCCGAGTCAAACGGGGTTGCCGAAAGGAAGAATCGCACGTTGTCTGACTTGGTTAACGCCATGTTAGACACCGCTGGATTATCTAAGGCATGGTGGGGGGAGGCAGTATTGACTGCATGTCATGTCCTGAATAGAGTTCCCATGAAGAATAAGGAAAAGACTCCTTACGAGGAGTGGATTGGGAGAAGACCTTCACTCTCATACTTGCGCACTTGGGGTTGTTTGGCCAAGGTGAATGTGCCAATCAACAAGAAGCGCAAGTTGGGACCTAAAACTGTGGATTGTGTCTTTTTGGGTTATGCACATCATAGCGTTGCTTATAGATTTCTAGTAGTTAAATCTGAGGTGCCTGATATGCTTGTAAATTCTCTGCTTGAGTCTCGTGATGCAACTTTCTTTGAGAATATTTTTCCTATGAAAGCCACGCATGATATATGTTCATTACCTCCAAATAAAACAGTGAATACAACTCCTGAATCTGTTGATTTTTCTGAGCATGATGAACACACACTTGAATCAAATCATGAGGAGATTCACAGTGATGCTCCTAGGAGGAGCAAGAGACAAAAGACTGTGAAGTCTTTTGGTGATGATTTCACTGTATATCTCATAGATGATTCTCCCAAAACAATTTCTGAGGCATTCTCATCTCCTGATGCGGATGATTGGAAAGAAGCTGTCCGTAGCGAGATGGACTCCATTATCTCCAATGGAACTTGGGAGCTGGTCGAAAGACCGTACGGTTGCAAACCTGTGGGTTGCAAGTGGGTGTTCAAAAGGAAACTTAAGCCTGATGGTACTATTGATAAGTACAAGGCTCGTCTTGTGGCTAAGGGTTACACCCAGAAAGAAGGCGAAGATTTCTTTGATACTTACTCACCTGTTGCGAGATTGACCACTATTCGTGTCCTACTCTCCCTGGCTGCCTCGCATGGTCTTCTCATCCATCAGATGGATGTTAAGACAGCTTTCCTCAATGGAGAGCTGGAAGAGGAAATCTACATGACACAGCCTGATGGGTTTGTAGTAGAGGGTCATGAGAACAAGGTGTGCAAGTTGTATAAATCTTTGTATGGCCTGAAGCAAGCACCTAAGCAATGGCATGAGAAATTCAACTTAACACTCATATCAGCAGGCTTTAGTGTCAATGAGGCTGATCGATGTGTGTATTACCGCTATGGTGGGGGTCAAGGAGTTATATTGTGTTTGTATGTCGATGACATACTGATCTTTGGCACTAGTCTTGATATGATCAACGAGGTCAAGATATTCTTGTGTCGAAACTTTGATATGAAAGATCTTGGTGAGGCTGATGTTATTCTCAACATCAAGCTGATCAAGGGAGAGAATGGGATTACTCTTTCGCAATCCCATTATGTGGAGAAAATGTTGAATCGGTTTGGCTATAAGGATAGCAAATCCAGTCCAACTCCCTATGATCCGAGCTTGATCCTTCGAAAGAACAAAAGAATTGGCAGAGACCAATTGAGATATTCACAGATAATTGGCTCACTCATGTATCTTGCGAGTGCAACGAGGCCTGATATCTCTTTTGCTGTTAGCAAGTTGAGCCGGTATACTAGTAATCCGGGAGATGATCATTGGCGTGCGCTTGAGCGCGTAATGCACTACTTGGTGGGTACTGTGGAATACGGGATTCACTATTCCGGTTTTCCTGCAGTACTGGAAGGATACAGTGATGCTAATTGGATATCGGATCTAGATGAGCTGTATGCCACTAGTGGATACGTTTTCACTCTTGGCGGTGCTGCTGTTTCATGGAGATCATGCAAACAGACGATCCTGACGAGATCTACTATGGAAGCAGAACTCACAGCACTAGATACAGCTACAGTGGAAGCCGATTGGCTTCGTGAGCTCTTGATGGACTTACCTATTGTCGAGAAACCATTGCCGGCAATAATGATGAACTGTGACAATCAAACTGTGATTGTCAAGGTAGACAGTTCAAAGGACAATATGAAGTCCTCAAGACATATCAAGAGACGGTTAAAATCAGTCAGAAAAATGAGAAACTCCGGAGTTATCACTGTGGGTTATGTCCACACTGAGAAAAATCTGGCTGATCCGTTCACCAAGGGGCTGTCACGTAATGTGATAGACAAAGCATCTAAGGAGATGGGTTTGAGACCTGTATAAGCTATTCCCTAGTGGTAACCCAACCTATGTGATCGGAGATCCCGTGAATTAGGATCTGGGAAGAACAAGCTAGAGGTTAGCATGAGAGTAAAATTTTATACTCACTCGAGTAGGATGCAATACTCTCGATTACTGCATGGCAGGTTGGCGTTGGCCTTAATGTATTCTGTTGGCTTTAATTAGCAAAGATGTTATCCTGCAGAACGTTCTTGAAAGAATACACCTATGTGAGCCCGACTGTTGGACGGTCGCAGTCTGTGAGATTCAGGTGATCTCTATTAAGCTCATGAAGAGACCAGGGAGTACGACCGATATGCTCCAACCGCGAAGTAGCCTACTGGAGGTCAAGTATCAGCTTGACTGTAAGTGAAACTCATTTGCACAAAACTTGCAATTCAAGGCTTAGTCCATTGTTCAAGTTGTGAATGAGTGTAGCTTGCTGTTCTAGATGGAAGTTCAACTTAACAGTCTCCATTGAAACACTGGTATATCAAACAACAGTGGGTTGAGGAAAAATTATAATGAGACTTTGAGATCTGGTGGGGGATTGTTGGAATATTTGGGCCTAGCCCATGTAAATCCAAATAATTCCTGTAAAATCTCAAAGGCCCATTAGTGCATAGGTGCATGGCAACAAGTTAGTCCCACCTTGCTAGTGGAGGTGGAGGGAACCTAACTTAAATAGTTGGATGCTCTCCATGCTCTTGCAAGTGTGGATGAGAGGAAGAAGGAAGAACACACGCGCGCGCTCGCTCGCCTCGCCTCGCCGGGCTGGGCTCGGGCTCGGGCTCGGGCTTCGGGCGAAGGGCGCGCGCACGCGACAACCCTTGCGGGCGTGCGGCTTCTTTTTGCCGATCCGGTAAAGAGCCGATTGGCTCTCTCCGGTCTCGGGCGTGCGAAAGAGCCGATTGTTCTTCGGACTCGGGCGAACTGCTACGGCTGTAAAAGAGCCGATCGTTCCCATGATCGACTCTTCAGACTCGGGCAAAAGAGCCGATTGTTTCCTATGAATCGGCTCTCTGGTCTCAAGTAAAGGCTGTAGAAAGCCCGGCGGCTTCCTTCCTTTTGCCACTTTGAATCTGTTACGGATTTCACGCGCGGATTTTTGGGACTCGTAACCGACTAGGTTTTGGGACGCCAAAAAACCCTAGCAGTTCTCCTGATAAATACGCGCGGGTGCCGGCACAGAGACAAGCACAACGTAGAGAAAACCTACATCGCACAATACACCTCAACCTGTCTGTTGTGCCGCCGTGTACGCTACTTCATCCCGTTCGTCGGCGTGCACCGGCGATCGGGAGAGCAGGTCTCCGGAACCCCGTCCTTAGCGATCCTGCACCGGGAGAGGGCGAATAAGGTTTTTGGGAAGCGCTCTGCGCGACTGCTCGAACGCTTCCACATCGGCTCTGCATCATCGTCACCACGGCTCGTCTACCTCCTCGTCAGTGGGGCGCGACTCGGCGTCGACAAGCGCGCGGAGGTGCTGATCATCGCCGTCGTCATCTTTGTGTGGTTATTCCAGTCACACAAAACACGTACGGTTTTCTGTCCCTAACTATGCTTTTCATATCGAGTATGATCTGGTTAGGGTTGATATTGCTGCTGCAATATTTTATCTTAAATTATGTTATGAGCATGTTTAGATCTATTCGTTTTCTGTACGCAATTTTCGTTATGGTCATGATTTATCTTCGGGTTAATTTAAAACTGAAACTCCTATTATTTCCAACATAGCATACATATATCATGGGATTTCCATGATGCCCATGAGTTTGATGCGTAGAACATGTGGATGTATTTTGTTTTCGCTTCCCTCCCCTTCCGGGGAAGGGTCGAAGCTTAGGTCTGTACAAAAAATCCTGTGAATCCTGATGGTGCAGTGCAAGCCATGGGCTCTTGGGCTCCTGCGCCAGAACTGAGCATGCTCTTGGGCAATGCATCCATGAACGAGGTGGTTTCTCCAGCTCTGTCTTGTCCCAGCCACATATGGGTTTATATCAGGTTAAAATTTCTACGAAGAGATTGGCAACCTAGCTGGATTGGAACAGCATACGGAGTATATCTGGTTAAAAGTCACTAATAATAAAGCAGAGAAGAGACTTGATTTTGTTTCATGGCTGCGGATCCTTTTTTCTCGGTACAGTGACAATTTGTAATAATTCATTTCGTTGCAGCAATCACGTTGTCATCGTGTCTCCATTTGAAGTTCCATATGTTTAACACCGCCGGCTGGGTCGTGGAGGGGGTGGGGAAGGCAGGAGAGGCGCGGCCCAGGAGGCATGGGCAGCGCGGCAGCGGGAGGGACGACGGGGCCGAGGATCGGTGGCGCGCTAGGGTTAGGATGGGGTGAGATAGGATCTAAGCCTCAGTCTTTGATACCATATAGAAAGGTATTGAGGGAATCATCACACACCCACTGTTAGGGTGTCTTTTATATATAGCCATTTTATATATAGCCATGTACAAGTGTAGTACAACATGCAGTACAAGTGAAGTAGAATTTATGGTACAAGAAGCTAAGTTATACATTTATCCTAATATTTTAGGGTCGCTATCTGCAGGTCATCCCTAAGCTTCTCAATTGAATCAACTAGATTAGCTACTTGGTCAAATTTACTCCATCCGTTCCAAAATATGAGTCGTTCTGTTTTTTTAGATACATAGCAGAAGATATGCATGTAGATATAGTGTACTCCCTCCGTCCCAAAATAGTTGATGCTATGGTATTCGTGCCGGTCAAAATTTTTCAAGTTTGACCAATGTTTGACAAGGCGCTCTTCCGAGGCGCGCCTAATCGCTGGGCGGAGGGGTCTTGCAGAGCCTAGGGGGTAGGCAGTCCCCTAGATGGTGGCAGCAGAGATGACGTGAGATGGCGGAGGAGGTAGGGACTAGCGGCAGAGGAGGTGGAAGAGGAGGCAGGGCCGGGTGGGCTGGCAGCGGAGGAGGAGGAAGAGGAGGCACGGGCAAGCGAGGGGTGGAGGGAGAGGAGGCAGGGGCGGGTGGTGGAGGAAGAGGAAGCATGGGCGATGGGTGGGTGAACGAGGAACTGAGGGAGCGGTGAGTGGATAAGAGGGGAGGTGGGAGGTAGGTTAGGTTGTTTTATATGTATATATGTGTACGTGCTAATGCCTAGAAAAACATCTTGAAAGGCATAGCCTCTCCTAGGCTTTAGGCGGTGGATCACCGCCTAGAGAACGCCTAGCGCCTTCCCCAACATTGAGTTTGACTTAGATTTGTAGAAAATGTTAGCAACATTTATATCTCTAAATAAGTTTATTATGAAAATAGATTCAAAGATCTATCTAACAATACTAATTATATACTATAAATATTAATATTTTCTTGTATATATTTCATCAAAGTTAAAAATAGTTGACTCGTCGAAAAGCGAGAACGACAACTACTTTAGGGAGTATGCCTAGATACATAGCATCGTAGCTTTTATCTATCCAGAAAAGCCAAAACGACTTATCATCGTTATCATTTGAAACATAGGATGAGTGCATACCTTCTGTCTGCTGGTGCAAAAGCTAGACACAAGTTGAGGTGGATAAGTTACTTAGATGAAGACATATTCAGGAACATCAAGATTGAGAAAGATAGGGAGAGATATAGCGGTGAGAAGAAAAAGGACATATATTATTGTATCATGAGTGGAGGAAATATCAATTACATACAGAATTGATCATAATTCGTGTTTAAAAAGAAAAATTTAGAATCACGAGGAGCATCTTGACATGGGTGACAAACTCCCCACCAGCGCATAGCTGTTTAGTGTGGAAAGCGGCATCACAATTAAAGGCAATGTAGCAGAGCATCTCCACCCATACCATCGCGATCAGGTCCCAGAGACCCTCCTCCTCCTTCCCCATTCGAAGGAACTCCCGTGAGATTTTTTTAGCTTCTGACAACACATCGTCCTCCCGTGTGATTTCGTTAGCTTCTGACAACACATCGTACTCGTTGTAACACTGTTGGATATTCAGGAGGATATGCCTCCGACCAACTTGTTGGTCAATTATGATAACCAAACTGTTCAGGAATTTCCATCGAATGCCATTGAGACTGTCAATATCGTACACAGTGACCATTGCTTTGCACTTGACAAGGAGATACATGACGTAATTTGATAACTCCCGGATCGAGCTTTTCAACTTATAATCCTTGCTACTACTACTACTAGCAGTAGTAGTGGTGGTGTCAGTGTCAGCCTGATCATCTAGAGTAGCAGTAGCAGGGGTGGTGCCAGTGTCAGTGTCAGCCTGATCATCTAGAATAGCAGTAGCATAGGTGGTGTCAACTAGAAATTCAGTAGCAGGGGTGGTGTCAGTGTCAGCCTGATCATCTTGTAGGCATAGGTCTGTAACTAGGTGCCAAAGAAAAACACTTTTCACAAACCCCAAATCTTGGAACATACTAACCTCAGGTGCTCGTTGAGGTGCTTCACTGCTTTCTTTTTTCTTCTTTGTTCTGGCGAGGACCTCGATGAGGTTACTGACGTGCTGCACTACTTTGGGCAGCCTGCTCTGGCTGAATGAGTGATGATTGACCCACAGTTGAGCCCACTGGCCATGGAATTTGGTCAAGTCCAACTCCGATCGTCTAGATGAAATGGCATGTAATGTCTGGAGCATTTTATGAAGGACTAGATTCTTTAGGTCTGCAGATACTTCGACAGGCTTGTTGCAGGCTCGTCCTTCAATGCCGACACGACGCTTCATCCGTTCTAGCCATCCTGCAGTAGTTTGTCTCTCCTGGATGCACCAGTCAACCATGTTCAACTGTTGCATCTTCCCTGACCACTCCACTCTGCTTTCTAGAGGACGGAGATATTTGATGATGCTGTACAATACTCTGCTTGCAACAGACGAGGTTCTGCATCCATACGCCCCATGGGCATTCATTCAGATACGGCCATAAGAATGTGAAACTGAAATTCTTCAAAAATAAATTAATTTTATCCTCTCCCATCCTAAAATATATGTGAGTAATAACTAAACTGAAAAAATATACATATGTTACATGACATGCATGTGAGATCTCTAAATTGATAATTTTAAGTACATTCATATGGTGCCAACTTTGTAGTTTTTGATAGATAATATATTATGAAAGAAATTAATGATCAAAATTTCATATATATTGGAGACCATGTAAAAAATAACTTTTACGCTGTCTGTATGTATGTATATATATATATAAATGAGTATGGTCATATATTTAAGATATATACTATCATAGATGGTCTAGTATGATCACATACACCCCGTACGTACCTTTCATACCTTTTATAGGGTCAGATACGCCCTACATCATGAGATATATACGTAGAAGTAGCTACAAGCACGTGTAGAATGGATTTTTCATATATATATACATATACATACTTGGACCGAGGGAGTACTACTTTACACAAACAAAAGTATAATTCTTATTTTATAAACAACAAGATATATTATGGAATGGAGTACAGTAGTAATATATATCGGGATCAAGTGTGTTTGTTTGTACCCGAGAAATTTCCATGGTGAATACGATGACAAGAGCCACAGCAAGACAGATGATATCTCCAATGCAATGGCCCCCACAAGTAATATGTAAGATATGGTTATGTCAGCTGTCTTATAGTAGGTGTTCCCCTTGTGATCAAGCCTGGTGGATACAACAAACAGAACGAGGGCAATACTTGTTAGGGCAAATGTGGTCAGGCGGCAGCACGCTGCCATGAGGTTTCCTCCAAACTTGGTGTACAAGTGGTCGTAGATCAATGAGAGATGGATCTCAGCCAACTTGAATGACATGTCGTCCGTGTCTGAAGATCGACATCTCAAAATTATTTCTTCAGATTCCCGAGAACATGCCGTTAAAAAAGTGGGAGCTGTGAGATAACCTTTCCCTACGTCCATCAAGAAATCCAAGCTTAGGCTGAAGCCATTGGTGGCCAGCTCCATGACTTTCTCGAAATTTCTCTCTTGCTTATGTGAAATGATGGATGCCAGCTTGTCATAGTAATTACTCATTCTATGCTCGATATGGTCAGGCATGAAAGTATATATAACGTTGCTGCTTTCCGACAACGACATCAATGATGTTGGCTGGGCTCTCTTGAGTGCCACTATCCTCGCGGCATAGCTGGTCATCCCAGCGATGAACATGAGCGTCGTGGGAGCCACCAGCTGCTTGTCGCCTCCTCGCCACTGCCTGCACACGACATAGATGGCCAGCGACACCTGGGTGGCCAGGTTCAGAAGGTGACGCTTCCACAGCGCACAATCCTCCATGGAGAAGGCTGTGATGGTCTCCTGCCCGCCGAGGTGGAGCAGCAGGAATGGAGCCCAGAAGAGCACTATCTGGTGGCGCGGGTCATCACCCACAAGGAGCGTGAGGCGGCCGAGGAGGTAGACTGCCACAGTGTCCGCTGATAAGTAAGCGAGCCAGAGCAGCACGCTGAGCACGACGGAGCGGTACAGTTTCCGGAAGACGGCGGAGAAGAGGAGGAAGACCTGTAGGGAGAAGCTCACCAACACCAAGCATTGGATCTCCCAATCGTTCCACAGATTTTGTGCATGTGATACCAAGCTGCAGTTCAATAGATACATGCATATTTCAATAATTTACTTGCATGAGAAGAAGATATAATATATAATACTCTCTCCGTCCCAAAATATAATAACTCTTTTTTTAAGTTAAAAATTCTAACTATAAATAGCGTATAAATTAAAAAGATTGATCATGAAATAAAATGATGTTACAATATGTAGGTTCTGAGAGGTACCAAAATTTTCAGTGTAAAATTTAGTACCTCTAGAGGTACCAAATTTACACTAAAAATTTTAGTACCTCTCAAATTTCTCTTGTGCTGAATTACCTGTGCTGATCCTGAGCCGCGGCGGGAGGGTAGCTCAACTCGCACCACCGCTGGTCGCAGACGCAGACTTGACTGTCCCTCAGCGTCCTCATCTCATCATACTATACAAACAAAATATACTAAGTACAGTTAGCAATACAGACAGAGGGCGATGTGATTCTAGCTAGTTCCGTTTATTTATGCTTCTTCGTTATTCTTTTCTTGCTTTGAAGCACAAGGTTGGAACCAATCCTTTTCTGCAAGCAGGGTGCAGGTCAGAACAGATTCTCTTTTGCTTTTGATTTGCTTGCGCAGTCATTAGAAGCGACGCATATGATTCGCCGTGGACGATGTACCTGCCGTCGCCGGCGAGGATGAGATCAGAACTGGGGCCGAGTTAATTTGTATTTTCAAGTTTGATTGTAATTTCCTTTTATTTATTTAACTTTGTGGTTTTGCCCCTGTTTCGTTTAGAGGAGTTAACTGTGTTAGTTCAGCTAAAAAAGGACTAATTTCTCATGTCAGTTTGTCCTTAGGATTTTAACCTCTATATTCACACCAAATATTTGAACATCATTTTAAAATATTTTTATATCAAAATTTGCAGATATTTCAAATCTATGCCAAATTAACAAGTTATGTATGCTTAATCAACCGTTGGTGAAAGCTGGGAGGGTTAGATATTATGAATACATTTGTGTCGGTGCTTTTTTCCACATTCGAATACATTTGTGACGTTAGTATTCTTATTAGATACTGGCACCTATTAGATAAGATAGTTCACTAGAAAATTGGCGCACCTTTGGTGCGCGCCCTTGCTACCAGCCCTGAGTCTATGTCTGTTCTTGGTAAATTAGCTGTAAATATGATGATTAAGTTTCCCTGATGAGTATATGCATCCTTCTATAATTTATTTTCGAAATCAAGCTCACTGTGGAAAGTAAATTTTAAATATGAAATATATGGTATAAAAATAACTGTCACAGAGTGCTGCTATTCCTGGTACGTTTAAGAAACAAATGTCAAGAATAACTAGTGGAGATGTACGTGCCACAGGCACGCATTTAAAGAATAATTATTTAAAAATAATTGGATTGCATCAAGACTATTAAAAATTTAATTTATTTATTAGTATACCATAACAACCCAATCTAATCTAATACAAGCTAATCGAATTCCTTATTCCTTAGATTACAAAACTGGTTGAACATCAGCATGATTATATGGAATTAGTGGATGAATTCTTATATTTCTTATAGATTAGTAAAGAAATTAGTGAATCGAATCAAATATGGAAATAACTGATGAAATACATGGGATATTCATTGGACGCATTCACTCAAAATGCATATATATTATTAGGGTACTATATGCCTAAAAAACAGTAACAAGGGATGAAACATGCCTTACATCACCGTAATAGCTGCAAGAAGATTTGCTGCAAAAGATTGAAAAGATTAAAAAAGATTGCCTTTGGGGGGGGGGGGGTAAGGGCCCACCGAGCTCGACCCGCAGCGAACCCACGGACTGGCTCAGCACAGGGAGCTCGACGGGTTCGAATTCACACCATCATCATCACGCGTGGCAAAGGTATCACAAATGGTGTCTCAAGCGTGCGAATTTTGGAGTTTCGAAGGAGCATTGGAAAATCACGCTTAAAAATTGGTCTCGCTTGCCTTGTGCTAAAAAATAAGTCCTAAAATCAAATTTCTGCATTTTCCTTTTTAAGGAATAAACTAAACATTACATAACATGTCCTGTTCAAGGGCAAAGGGTACACCAATTTTGCTAATCCACAAATTTCTACATTTTCAAGAAAAAAAAATCGAGAACCTATGATTTCAATCTGAAGAACCTATTAACAAAAATTAGGCAATTCTTGTGATTTTTTGAGGAACCAATCAAGAACTGAAAGAAGAAAAAAAATGAAACAATCCATGAGATGCTTGGCCCAGTGGGAGTCAGACACATAGATGCTCGAGGGGGAAGGTCATGCTCCACTTATATTTTATTAGAGGAAGAATCAAATCCACAAATTCCTAAAGTATAGGGGGGACAAAAGGATCAAGAACAATTTTCTTTGACGAACCACCAAGAACTAAGATGGGAGGGAGCCAAACCTGCGGGTGCTTGATGGAAGAGGGTCATACTCCACTGGATCCTTTTTGCCGGCATCGTCCACATCCTTGTGCTGGTGGATCAGCACCCAGTGGAGGAGTCCTGCCATCTGCTCACAGTTGCAGGACAAATTAGAAGTTGGACGAGTGGGCATTGGTGCCGACGACCATGCAATGTGCGATGTTAGGAGGGGTAGGGAAAATGGGAAATGCCGGCGACGGCTAGTGATGTAACATTCCTGTAATTAGAATATAGACACTAGGTATTAGTGTGTTGTATGTGAATTAGGGTTTGTACAAAGCATTAGGGGTGTAATTGTAAATTATGAATTTTATAAGTTCTTGTGTGCAATTGTGTGAAAATACTCTTAAATGTCAAATTCAATTGACTATAGCAAAGAAAAGTACAAATATGAAGTTAAAATCTAAGAGAAATAGACTTTGTATAAAACCATGGATTTATGTGTAATTAAAACAAATATAAGGATTACATATAAAATGGTTGGAATATAAAAGTCAAATTCAAATTTACTTAATGGTTAATGTGTAAAAATACAAGTAATCATGACAGGTCAGAAAATTTGTAAACATGCCCAAAGTTTGATCAAAATTAGGTGGGCAAAGACAAATTAATTTAAATTCCATCTTGTTTCAAAATGTAATCCAAATAGCTGTAAACTTTGAGTTTCGGAACCCATGCCCTAAAGCAATGTTGTAGAGTTTGAAAAACTCTACAACTTTCATGTTGAACACTTTTTCATTTGACCTTTGTAGCAGTGGGAAATTTTAGTTTACAGACGGGCCCCTGAACTCTTTGGAAATCACGAACAAGTCCCCCTGACACCTCCCTGCTTCGTCTTCCTCTGGCACGCGCCGCTTCGCTCTCTGCGCCGCTCCTGCCACCGCCGCTCGCCGCCGATGCCGCGCCTCGAGCTCCACCTCCTGCTGGCGTATCTTCCCACGCGTCATCCTCTCTCGGTCTCGACTTCTTTCCTCTCCCTTCCTGGCCTCACGCGCGCGCGCCACGGCGACCCGAACTGTTCGCCGGCCGCCACCTCCTGGTCGCCGTGGACCGGCCACCCCGGCGCCTTAACTCACTCTCTCTCGCACGCAGCAACACCACTTCAACGCCTACCTTCTATTCTGCTACCCCCAGTGCTCAACTTCGAGCGCCCGAGCTGCATTCCGCCGCCGCCGTCCCCTTCCACTCCGGCCGCGCACGGCACGCCCGTGGGCAGCCCACACCAGACCATCCTCGCCCCAATTAACCTGTGCACAAGCTTCCCCGTAGTCCACTGGTGCTCCTCGACCACTCGTTGCCCTCCAATTTCCACTGAAGTTTCGTCGCCGACGATCACCATCCGCCGCCGCCTTCGGCCTCACCGCGGGCAGCACCACTCAAGCATTCCCGAGCCACCACAACACCATAAACAGCACCACATCATCACCCTGAAGCTTCCCGACCCATTCATTGGCCTTCTAGTCCACCATCGCGCCTCCCCGACGCTCGCCGGCGTTCTTCCTCACCGCCGCCGCTTCGGTCTCCGTCGATCCCCCTCGATCCAGCATGTTTTCATTCAATTGATGGCACGTACACGTTCTCCGTGACTCACTGGTTCTCGTGCGCAGGTTACTTGCCGACGTTCACCACCGGAGCCTCGCCGTCGACGTTGACCCCGCCGCCGCTGTCTCGGGTCTCCGTCGAGCTCTACTTTTCCGACCACCCCAGCCCTCGACACGTGGTGCATAAGAACCCTCGTGAGCTCCTGCCCCTTTTCCTCCCCTTAGACCTCGCCGCCGGTGACCGCCGTCGCCGGAACACGTCCGCCTTCGCCTTGCCCTGTTTGGTTCCCAGCCCAGGCACCTCGGGTTAGAAGATTTGGAAACCCAGGGGGTTTTCTGCAAAGCCATAGACTCAGGCAAATAGTAACCGAAGGACCCCCTTATGTAAATCATGCTGTCAGCTTAGAAATGCTATATCTATTCGAGGAAAAATCATAAAAATATAAACTAAATTTTGTTGGTATCCTTAGATAAAGATCTACAACTTTTCTTAAGGGATGAACTTCAGTTTTTGAATGTTTGATGGTCTAAATTAAATGTTAAGTTTAGTTACTTATGGGCTTAAGAAATGCATAGTAATTCATAGAAAAATGATAAAATAGTGAAACCAATTCTGTTAATTTTCTTTTAACATGTAGAATTGAAGAAAAATAATTGTTCCAATATTTTAGTACTATTTCCATACTGTACCAGTTTAATTAGAAATAAGGTATAGTTCACCTTATGTAATTAATTGTTATAGATTCTAATTGCTCAAAAATCATGAAAATATTTGTGTATGCTGTTCTTTAATAATGTAACCTGTGATTAAATTTCCAATCAAGATTTAGGTGTCAAACCAATTAGACACAATTTAATTAGTCCATAATGTTATAACAATATAAAAGATCATGTAAATAGGTAATATAGCCAATATATAAAGTTTTTAAAATATAGTTGTTAGGAACCACCCCACCTGTTGCTACATGCCACTAGTTAGGTAATTAGTGTAGCTAACCCTATTGTTTAATGGGTTTAGATAACACATATAATACCCGATAAATGACTACCCAGTACAGGGTAGTTAAAGTGTGTATCGAAATATAATGTCTTTTAAATTGGATTGCAACTTTATCGCGAATTGAAATGAAAATGTATGCAACCATTAAACTTCATCTTGCATATCATGTAGACTCGACCACTCTCGCCGACGGGGATTATCAACTGATTCCGGAACAAGGAGGATATTCTGAAGACCCCGGAAATCTCGTCGCGAATTTCTCTGAAGCCCCGAACCAAGGTTCGGAAGAAATTATTTTGACTAACCCCAACCCCACTAGCGAAGGCAAGCCCCGGACATAACCCCTACTTTATTACACTGCAACCTATATTATTGTTTATGTATATCTTTATGCATTAGGTTCTTAGGGGTTGTTTGGAAACCTTAGTTGCATTATTCCAGGAACCAATGTATTGTACACTAGAACTTAAGTCCGAATAGCTGCTCTGCTTATAGGACCGGTAGAAGTCGAGTGATTTTCTGTCACTCGCGCGATATAGGAATTGTAATGTTTACATTCCTGTTATCATTATAAGGATGACGGACGGGAGTTTTCTGAGGTATCATGGTCAAGATGACACCCGTCTGTTTTGATGAATTGATAAGGTCGCAGTGTGTGGTAGCGGTAGTTAAGTGTTTGAAAGTACTAGCCACATACCGTGAAATATGGTAAGCGGTAAGCCTAGTAACCAATCGGCCCGAGGAGTGGACATACCACCCACCACATGTATTTGCTTCTTTTGGTTACTTTGTTCGACGTGTAGGCATATGTGTTGCTGGGCAACCAGGAGTACGAGTTTTGTAGTCGCGCTACAGACGTATGTCCTGCACTTTGGAAGTGCGTATGTCCTGCAGTCGCTTGTGGTGGCACTGATCCACGAGTCGGAATGAAAGGCAAACGGTTGCTTCGGAACAACCCTTTGGTGTTCCAAGCGTGTGTGTTAGGTTTATCCTTGCAAGGTTTTGAATCTCGATTCAGGAATCGTCCGCCTCTCACGATGAATGAGACTGCTTACCCCCTTTACCACATAGAGTAACAAGAGTAACTTTATGATTATGAAAGATTATGTTTGATTAAGAATTCTACCATGTTTTGATTAGCTATAGGTGCTTACCTAGATTGGTTAATCAACTAGAACCTGAAAGCTAAAAGTTGAAAGTAAGGATCTACTCTTTGTTGCTTTTCAGCTGAAAACTTTACCCAAAGCTAAAGGCCTGCATAAGTCTAGTTACATGGCTAAGTATACCATGAGACGGGTAAGCCTTGCTGAGTATTAGTATACTCAGCCTTACTTTTGTTGATTTATCTCAGGTAATCTCCTTGATGAGCCAGCTTTCATTACACCGTGGCCCTACCCATTGCCTGATGGTTGGTCGGTGGAGTGGGATCCGTCCCCGACCAATACCGATTCCGCTGAGTGATATCATGCCAGGGCTAGCATGATATCTGTAATAACGACGTGTACAATGTTTACGCTTTTCAAAACTCCGCTGCTTTATCTTAAGACTTAAACTTGTTTTGTAATAATCTTCTTTGTGAGAACAAACGATGCTTTGTATATTATTGTAATATAGCTGCCTGTGGTGTAAAATGTGTTGGCATTATATCTCTGGACTCACCTTCGTGTGAGGTACCTTGTTGGATCCTGCGTTTGGTGGTTTATCGGGACGTTACCCGACAGCCCAAAGGATTATACCGTTTGAAGCACGAAGTAGCCCTCCAGAGAGGACTCGCGTACTTGAGCCGGTGTAATTCAAGTTTGTTCTGCCACAGCTGGTATTAGAGCTAACAAGTGTACTCTGGAGATATATTTAGCCTTAAAAAGTATTTTATAGTATAAAAATTGATTAATCAGGTATTTGCAAACTACGTTGGTTCGTTAAGGATTATGCATAGTACGTAAGCCCTAGGGTAATGTTATTACGGGAGTTAGAGGTGGCTGTAATGTAGATATATATATATAACTCTAACTCCCAGCATTACTTTTCAGTTGAAACTTAATTTCATGTACAATTCAACTTTACTTTTTGTAACGACATCTTCGATCGGGAGGTAAGAAGGTAAGGATCCTCAGCCAACTGAGGGAGCTTGGCCTTCCTGTCGGTGATGCGAACCGAACGCTGTTTCTCAAGCAGTGGCCTACTTGAGATGCTGCCAATGTGCCAACTTCGGTTGACTACATTGGGAGTATAAGGTTCGGCGCAGGGTATGGCGATCGCTGTTCATACCCCCGCATTTTACGGTACCCCCGTGAATACGTTGTTTCGATAACGTATGTTAACGTTGTCTGTACGGCGGTAATTGTACAGATGCTGTTTCTATAGTGAACAGTAATGATTGGGAACGCTTTCATGACATGCTGGCATGAAAGGTTCATTGGATATATATATATGTATTGTGGTTTTCTGCAGGTACACTAACCACGAGTACGAAGCTAGGACGGATAGGTCTTATCGACCAGTTATTACAGGGAGAGACGTATGTATTATGCCACCGAAACTAACCACGTAAGACCAAGATTACTTGGCAGTTATTTTTGGTTGTGAGATCGAGTAGTGCGTGCATGCATAATACATTAATCAACAAAACAGATGTTTAATTTTATTGCTCTCTAAGAATTAAGTAGTATGTTGGTGTTTATTAATTTGGGTATATAGACATCTTTAGTTGGATCTTTTAAACATCCATCTGATTTCCAGCCTTTGCTGTTATCAGAATTACCTATTTTGATCCGTTTACCTTGTGAGCTTTCCGCAGGGTAACTGTATCTTATCATTTGCATTGTTGTCACAGATGGCTGCTCCTTCCAATGCCTTTTGGGATCAGGAAGGGCATTTTCACACAAATGGTTTACATTGGGAAGGGTTTCCTCGTCTCTTGTGGGAATCCTTAAGTCTGTTCCATTACACCGAACCTCCTCAATATGATGGGGTGGAATATCGCGAAGAGGGAGTTCTTCGATGTCGGGTTAAGATGATAATCCCTCAGCACCCTTTCCGCTCCTCATGGCATCCCATAGAAGTGGAAGTGATTGGATATCGTCTGGTTGATACCCTTGAAACTGCTGCCTTGGAAGCTATTAAACTTTTCAGTGCACAGCATCCGGCAGAAGTTGCTGCATATCCTATTGGGTTATTTCCTACCATAGACCCGGGTAATTTGGAATGGGATTTTCGGACCGAACATCTTGGCCATATGTTAGGAGATCTGGCTGAAGAAACGGTTCATAACATTACCAGGTTTATGGATGTGCAACATCATTATCAGATCTTGCTGCGTCATAGCATGAGTCAGGTAACTTTTGCGGCTCAAAGTCATTTCCAAAATGCTGACCGCCAAGTTACTCAAATTGTGGAATTACAAGCCATGGTGACTCAGAAGGATGAAATCATCGCAGCACGTGATGAGACTATCCTTCGTCGAGAAGATCAGATCAACGAGAGTGACCATATAATCACTCAACGTGACACTGTCATTGAGTTCTTACAGGCACAAATCCATGATCTGATACTCGAGGCTGATGATGCCCAGGCACACCTTGAAGAATTACAGCAGCAACCAATACTTCCCGCTATACCCATAATACCTGAAGAAGAAGAAGAAGATCCAGAAGAGATTGAGGGTGTTTCAGAGATTGACTCTGAGCATGGAGATCCTGTTCTTAGTCCCTATCACTCTCCCTCTGGCAGTCAATCTTCTGTAGGCAACTTCGATGATTTTTAGCTTAGAAAATTGTCGACTATCTAGATGTAATCTATGGGGAGTGTAATAACTTAGGAAGTGTGAACCTTAACTAGATCTCATGCCATTTGTTGTAACATTCATGGCCCGCGTAGAGATCTTTCGGATGGGTGATGTGAAGAACAATCGCGACCAGTATTGTAATATAAGTTTCCTGTTTTATCATCTTGTTCATTGTCCTTATGATTTTGAAATGAGATGATTGAATGGAGTATGTGCATTGCCTGTCTGAGTCATGTATTTTCTGAAATTGGGAGTAAGACTATATGGTTAATAATGGACATCTCCTGTGTTTCAGATGGTTGGAGCCACGCGCGGAACCCCGGAAGGTTTCCGGGCGGATCAGGCTAGCGGTTCTCAACAACTGCCACCGCCACCTCCTAACCTTGCCGAAGTTATGGCTCGGCAAACTGAGTTGCTTAATTTGCTGGTCCAAGCCCAACAGAATCAGCAACATCAACAGTTCCCTGGAGGTCGTGATGACCGCAATCCTCCCGTGGCTAGTTACCAGGATTTCATCAGTACACAACCTCCATTCTTCAGTAAAGCCGAAGAGCCCTTGGATGCCGATGCTTGGCTCCACATCATTGAATCGAAGTTCGCTCTATTGACAGTACCTTGTGCGGACTCCAGCAAAGCTTCCTTTGCCGCCCAGCAACTCCGTGGTGCTGCTCGGATCTGGTGGGATAATTTTAACGCCATGCAAACCGCAGACCATGTCATCACCTGGGATGAATTTCGGGCAGCCTTTAGAGCGCACTATATTCCTGAAGGATTGCTGGAGCGAAAGTTGAATGAATTCCTGGCTCTTACTCAGGGCAACCAGAACAAGGGCAAAAAGCCGGTGATGCAAGTTCGACAAGGGCGGATTAATTTCACCACTCTGGCAGAACTTCCCGATGGAGCTCCCATCATGTCGGGTACATTTTCTATTCATCACAAACCAGTTGTTACTTTATTTGATTCTGGAGCAACACATAGTTTCATTAGTAACAACTGTGGTACCCGACTAGGACTTGATTCTTGTCCTATCCAGGGGTCATATATGATCACTACCCCTGGAGGAAACATTACCTCCAACCGAATAAGTAGATATGTGCCAATTCAGTTAGGTAGCATTGAAATCAAAATGATTTGATTTTACTAAGTTTGGAGGGTATTAATATTATACTTGGGACAAACTGGATGACTGAGCATCGAGTCCGGTTAGATATATCTTCCCGAGTTATCGAAATTGATTCACCATATTGTGGGGCCATTACTCTTATTCTGCCTCAGCCAGAATGTCTACACCCTTGTACATATGCTATCACAGATATCAAAGTCAAGGATATTCCTATAGTATGTGAATATCCCGATGTCT